>NC_092296.1:14261508-14294008 GCF_036320965.1 Panulirus ornatus
TTCTGCCGAGAAAGATTTCAATAAAAAGAAATTGACTTCTAATCTCTCAGCTGTAGCACCCGCTTGTGACACAACAGGCGTATCAGACAGGGCAGCTACAACTATTCCCAGTTCACTTCTGCAGGATGTAGTAGGTGATATTGATGAATGTAATACCAATCTAGTTACTGACACAAACAAGACTGGCCATGAAAGGCATAAAGCACACAGTGAAAGTCAACAGTGCAGAGATGAACCCAAATAATCCTCTTGCCATTTACAGTGATGGTCGCGAAGATAAAACTATCGTCAGACAACATAAAAACAACAAATGTACAAAAACCGTTGAAAATGAAGGTCATGTTTGTCTTCTACAAGACCGAGGATCAAAAATGATCACCCACGTTACTCCAAAATCCGGTAATGGCGATGATACTGCAAAAGAAATGTAAGGTTTTCTTATTGCATCAGATGTTGATCTAACATATTTGAGAGCAATTGGGTGCGATGGCACTACTGTAAACTACAGGTCCTTAAACTGGAGTGATAACGCTTCTAGAACAAGATATTGGCAAGCCATTGCAATGGTTTATTTGCCAGCTTTATGCTACGGAACTGCCTTAAAGACATCTGATCACAACTATGGAAGGTAAACATGTGGACCAACTGGATTTGCAGATGGCAAACAGTTACCAGACGGAGAAAGGTCCAGTTGATATAAATTTTAAGGTCATCGAATCAGGAGATATTGAAGTAGACTCCGATGAACTGGGTACCGATCAAAATTACTTATTTGATATTTATCAAGCAGTCCCCTAAGGTACAGTGGATGATCACATCGTAATCCATGGATAATTTCTCATTCACGATGGTTAACAATAACGAATTGAGTTCTAAGTCTCTATGCGACAAGATCTGAGAGTTCAAATTCTATTGAAATATTAGGTGAATCTATAATGAAAGCTGATGCACCTACGTGGTCCAAGATAAAGTGCAAACCCTCCATCACATATGGTGCATAACATTCGCACGAAACCATCGTCCGTACTCTTACCTTCGCTAGCAATATTAAGCACATTGTGAACCTGTTATTCAGAGAAATATATACTACAGGCAGCCAGAGAACATCCTCATATGCATGATTCATGATGAGAGGAAACTGTTACAGTTATCTCCCCTAGTTACCTATTAGTTTTAGTTGTCCATTATATCTTATTCAGTTTTCTTTGAATGATATGTTTAGCTTTCTCAGTAACATTATGCAGTATACATTATATTGTTTTGAGGGTCTTATCATTGTATGTTGATATGAGATTTTGTTTATCAAAGTGTAAACAAATTAACAGTAAATATTTTTAAAATTACTACAAATTATGGAAGAGCAAAACATATGTAAGAGACAAGAGAAAGTGATATGAAGAAACTAGAAGGCCAAAGTCAAGCCTCTCTCACAAATGGCCATAAAAGAAGGATGTTCTATAAAGCTGTTGGTAAATGTATAATGTAATCTGTACACATCTCAGTCATTTCAAACCCTTATGTTATATAATTGAGAACAGTAAATTTGCCAAAGAGATGTTATGTAAAGCAATATAGAGAGAGAGAGATCTATGTATCCTTATTTGTGCTACTATAGATATATTTTAATAGATTTTTATCTGTGTTTGGTATTTGGCAAACGTAACAAGAAGGAAAATTAGGTATATAATTACGGCCGTCAGCTGTCAGATGTTAGCCAGATGACAAGGGAATCTGTCTCTAGCCCAAATCTCTGTTAACAGAAGCTATTGTTTCAGTTATCTGTTTTAATGGGCTGATTATACACCCTTTAATGTAAGGAGTGGAGGCCCGTCCGGGATTTTGAACTATGAAATCTTCCATCAGAGCTGAATATGTGAAAACACATTTCAGGGAGCTGAAATTGTAAAACCATGTTATTCAAGCTGTGCGAAGTGTTGTGGGTTAGTATTCTACTGTGCTCTCTTGAAATATATGGAGATTTCTCCAAACAAGTAAGTGTTCATACTTGTAAATATAGTGTGTTTAAACGTGGCAGATAACGTTAAGAAGTTTATTGAAACCCAGGATATATATTTTCTGTACTAATGTAATAAAGATGAAGTGAACCAGGTGGCACTTAATTATGGAATTTCTCTGCTGACCCAAGTCAAAAGTGACATGCAGAGAGAATTAATTGACCAGTTGGTGTCCTTATCAATACTGAAGGAACCTCAAGTTGTTCATAGCAAAAAAGTTGCAATGGAGAAATTAAGATTAGAATTTGAGCTTAAGAAAATACAAATAGAGTAAAGGAGAGAATACAGGCTGGAGCAGAAAAGGAGAGAATACATGCAAAAACAGAAAGAGAGAATCCAGGCTGAGAGGATAGAGTAAGTCAGTTACCTAAGTTTATAGAAAAAGAAGCTGAGGACTTCTTTATTCAGTTTCGAAAACTTGCAACTATTAAAGAATGGGATGAAATTGACTGGCAATGTTGGTGCTGAGTAAATCTAAGAGTAAGATTAGAGGTGTATGCATGTCTTATTTTAATGGAATCAGTAGATTATAAGGCTGTTAAGCAAGCAGTATTAAAAACTGTGGGATTGGACACAGAAGCATACCAGAGAAGGTTTAGGGATGTCAAGAAAATTAGCGGACAAACTCATCTGGAGACGGCTAGAGAATGTGGAATGACATTTGATAGGTGATGTAAATCTGAAAAAAGTAGAGACAATGGAAGAGCAGAGACAACTGTTGAAACAGTTCAAAACTGACTTACAACCTGAAATATATTATGAAATATGCAAGATAAGTGAAAAATGTGACAGAAGCAGCAAGGATGGCTGACCAGTTAGAAACAGCTAACAAATATTGTAAGAGAGAGATAACTTGGAAACAAAATATGATATGACAGAGTACTAGACAGAATTATTACAAACCATATGAACATCTACATTATTCAATACTGAGTAATAGAAGGAATTATGACAAACCTTATAGATATCCTCATTATTCAAAAAATGTTCAATAGCCTAGTCAACATCATATTTTTTGGAGGGTTCACATAACTATGAGCCACAAAACAATGTAGGAGATTCCAAAGACATATACAATACAGGTATTCAAGACCTCAGTTTAGTCATAACACTTATTTTAGTAGAGAGGAGAGACCACCAATGAAATGTCTGGGATGTGGAGAATTAGGTCATGGTAAATATCAGTGTCAAAAAATCACCAAAGACTATTGGATTAAATGTTGCTTGGAACAGAAACATGATGTTAGTGAGGTAAGAAGTAATGAGTATAATGTGAATAAACCAAAATCTGCAATTTATGAGCCATTTATTACAGAAGGAAAGGTTAGAATTAAAGGTAGTCCTGAGAAAAAATTTTATATATTGAGAGATACTGGAGCGATTCAAATGTTCAATAGCCTAGTCAACATCATATTTTTTGGAGGGTTCACATAACTATGAGCCACAAAACAATGTAGGAGATTCCAAAGACATATACAGTACAGGTATTCAAGACATCAGTTTAGTCATAACACTTATTTTAGTAGAGAGGAGAGACCACCAATGAAATGTCTGGGATGTGGAGAATTAGGTCATGGTAAATATCAGTGTCAAAAAATCACCAAAGACTACTGGATTAAATGTTGCTTGGGAACAGAAACATGATGTTAGTGAGGTAAGAAGTAATGAGTATAATGTGAATAAACCAAAATCTGCAATTTATGAGCCATTTATTACTGAAGGAAAGGTTAGAATTGAAGGTAGTCCTGAGAAAAACATTTTTATATTGAGAGATACTGGAGCGAGTCAGAGTTTAATTCTGAAAGATGTATTAGAGTGGACAGAGGAGTCTTACTCTGGGGAAAAAATAAATGTAAAAGGGTTATGGTTAGGCAAGCCTATCCCATTGCATTACATAAATCTTGAGAGTGGATTTGTGGATGGTCATGTAAAGGTTGGGATATGTGAGGAATTTCCTGTGCCTGGAGTACACAAGCTATTGGGGAATGATTTGACTGACAAATTAGTCCCACAGCCTACTATGAGTAGTAATCCATATGATGTAGATGCTATTGTCAAGGTGAACCACATGACAGATAAAACTGTAGAGAATCAGACCGATAGTAATGTAGCGAAAACTGTTTATCCAGCTTGTATTGTGACCAGGTCTGTGTTGAAGAGAGAAGTTGATTATGATTTGGGTGAATTATCAGTTGATGTATTAACAGATTTTGTTGTGGACAAGGAAGAGTTGACAAAAGTTACAGAAGGGTGATGAGTTTGAAAGACTGTTGGAGTGAAGCAGCTAGAAATGGGAAGGAGAGTGATATGTCAGTTGGATTTTATGTACAAAATGGTGTGTTAATGAGATAATGGAGGCCTAATCTCGTTCCAGCATCTGATCACTGGAAGGTCAGAATGCACATTGTTGTTCCAAAGAATTATAGGGTACATGTGATTGCTCTGTCTCATAGTTCTTGTTTGCCTGAACATTTGAGAGTTAAGAAGACAAATGATAGAATATTAACTCATTTCTATTGGCCAAATATGAAGAAAGATGTGTCCTAGCATTGTAAAACTTGTGAATTATGTCAGAGAGTAGGTAAACCCAACCAGACTATATAGCCAGCACCAATGCAACCAATTCCTGCTTTTTGTAAACGTTTTAGCAAAATTGTAATTGACTGTGTAGGTCCTTTATCTAAAACACGTAAAGGAAATCAGTATTCATTAACAATAATAAAAATATTGTGAGGGAGTTAGTGAAAATTTCTCCTGGATGGGTATGCCTGACATTATACAGACTAGGGAAATAATTTCTCTTTAGGAATGTTCAAGAAAATATTAAAGGGGGTTATACATAACACACAAGATGTCAAGTGCTTATCACCCACACAGCCAAGGAGTTGTGGAGAGATTTCATCAGACTTTGAAAAATACTTTGAAAATGTATTGTGTGGAACTGTCAGTAGACTGGGATAAGGGTCTGCCTTTAGCATTGTTTACCATCAGAGATTCAGTGCATGAGTCTACATGTGTTAGTCCATTTGATTTAGTGTGTGTGGACATGAAATAAGAGGACCACTGAGTATGATGAAAGGGAAATGGTTAGGGAAGAGTGATTCTCCTGGCTTATTGAAGTATGTATTAGATTTTTACAGCAGACTGTGTAACAGAGCTAGAGAGATTGCTGCAGATAATTTGAAAGGGTGTCAAGAAGATATGAAGGTATGGTATGACAAAAAATCTAGAGGCAGAGTTAAAACCAGGTGATTAAGTGCTGGTATTACTGCCTCAGACAGGAAAATCTCTAAGAGCAAGGTTCTATGGTTATTGAGAAAAGAGTGGATGATTTGTGAATACTCCAGAGAAATGCAAGCCAAGCCAATTGTGTCACATAAACTTGATAAAACCTTATCATGATAGAAATTCTGCAAAGGATGAGGTTACAAATGTGCATTGTGCCTGTGTTATGTCTGATGATGCAGAGGGTGTGGATGGAAGTGAGAATGTAAAGTTGAAGAGAAGTGAAGACAAATTGTTAAAAAATTCAAATGTGTTAAATAATTTTAAAAAGAAGCTTGCTTATTTACAAACTGAGAGAATAAATGAGATCATACAAATGAATGAGTTTAGGTGTTTGTTTTCTGATGTTCCTAGAACTGATGTATTACTGCATGACGTCGAAATTGACGATGCAACACCTATCAAGCTGCAGCCATATAGAGTGAATCCTAAAAATGAGAGATAATGAGAAGAGAGGTACAGTATATGCTTGACAATGACCTGATTGAAAAAAGTAATAGTCCTTGGAGTTCACCTTGTGCATTGATACCTAAACCTGATGGTATTTCCTATAGATTTTGTACTGATTTCAGAAAGGTAAATAAGATAACTAAAGCTGACTCATATCCTATTCCAAAAGTAGATGTTTGTATTGACCAAATAGGTGCTAAATTTGTAATTAAGTTAGACTTATTGAAAGGGTATTGGGAAGTACCTTTGACTGAAAGAGCAAAAGAAATTTCTGCATTTGTGACCATGGATGGTTTGTATCAGTATAAAGTGATGACCTTTGGTATGAAAAACAGTGTTAGTACTTTCCAATGATGAGTAAGTCAAGTATTGTGTGATGTTAAAGGTTGTTCTGTATATATAGATGATATAGTATTGTATTCACAAACTTGAGAAGAACATTTGTATTTAATGAGGAAAGTGTTTAATAGGTTAGGCAAAGCAAATTTAACGGTAAACCTCATAAAGAGTGAATTTACCAGAGCAACTGTAGAATATCTAGGTTATGTTTTTGATCAGCTGCATATAATCATGGTTTTTGTTAGAATTTTTCAATCATTGCTTTACCATTAACCAACTTATTGTCAAAGAAAGTCAAATTTGTATGGAGTGATCAATGTGATAAGGGCTTTAAGATATTGAAAAGAGATACTTGTACGTACTCATATACTTTCAACTCCAAATTATGACGGAACATTTAAATTGTATATAGATGCGAGTGATTTTGGGGTTGGTGGAGGCTTAATGCAGAAGAAATTTGATTTTAATTTTCCAATTTGTTATTTTTCAAAGAAGTTAATGGCCTATCAAAAAAAACTACAGTACTATTGAAAAGGAAACATTAGCCTTGATTGTAAGTTTTAATAATTTTGATGTTTATTTGAGAGGAGTAGGTAGGCCAATCCAAGTGTTTACAGATCACAATCCCCTTGCATAAGATGAGAAATGTGAACCAACGTTTAACAAGGTGGAATCTTTTATTACAAGATTATAATTTAATTATTAAGCATATAAGAGGAAAGGAAAATGTTATAGCTGATATATTGTCTCGTATAACTAGACTAGTTAGTCAACTAGTGGCTGACTTATGTCTCTTTTGGGAGGAGGATGTTACATTTATATCCCCCATTTACCAATAAATGTTTTAAGTTATCAATTATATATTATTCAGTTTTCTTTGAATGATATGTTTAGGTCTAGCCCAGATCTCTCTGTTAAGAGAAACTGTTATTTCAGAGTTATCTGTTTTAATGGGCTTATGGGCTAAGTATACGCCCTTTAATGTAAGGGGTAGTGGCAAGAGGTAACAAAACTATATCCTAGAGCTGAGATGGTGAAGATATTGTATGCAAGGAAAGAACTGAGGAGGAGTGTTAGAACCTTTCTAAAAAGTTCCTGTTACGGATATCAGTGCAAACGAATATTATGAGAAGACTGACTGGAACAAAGTGCGACCCTCACTTAAAAGGATGCGACCCTTGAGCACAACGTTACGACACCTTGATCACGACGGTACGATCCCTGGAGACAGAAGTCCGACCCTTACGTAAGACGGTGCGACCTTTGAGCACGAAGATACGACCCAAGAATACAACTGTACGACCCGGCAGGTACAACGATACGACCCTTGAGTACGGCCCCTGGGTACGACCCTTGAGTACGGCCCTTGAGTACGACCCTTGGGTACGATCCTTGGGTACGACCCTTGAGTACGACCCTTGGTACGACCCTTGAGTACAACCCTTGAGTACGGCCCTTGAGTACGACCCTCGGGTACGACTCTTGGGTACGACCCCTAAGTACGACCCTTAGGTATGATGATCAGGCCTTCGGTCGTACTGTCGTGTTGGGCTTGAGGATAACGTAGTCAAGGACGTGATAACATAAACAACATCATAACAAGAATACATACATACAACTGTATTACTACATAATAACATAATAAAAACATAAGAACATATACAACAGCTGTATTTATATAGCAAGAACAATCCTATATCAACCGTATCCACATATGGACATCTACAGAACGCACTCGTACACTTATAATTTAAGTGCCACACATTCTGGTATGTTCGTTACTTTACACTTAACAACGACTGCACTAGGCGAGCAATTAGCGTTGCTCAATCTAATGGCGACGCCACATATAATGGAACAAGGAGTCGAAGGCTAGTACTGTAATATGTTTCTCATTAAATAACACTCATTAAACATGTCAAGTACAACACACATACACAGACATTTCTTGCATGCTTCACCTGCATATGCAACCCAATACTGCAGGAGACGAGTTCACATTTCCTTAAGAAACCTCTCTCCCACGTCTGTACATAAACGCCCAGGAAAATGAAGATAACCAGCAATGCTTTAATTTTGTCTTAGTGTGGGAATACCTTTAAGGTCATAGGTCAAAATCTAAGTCCCAGGGCACATGAGCGGTCCTGAGAGCGTTCTTGGATATAGCCAAGTTGCTGCAGTGCACATGATCGTGAAGATACAACAGGTACACAAACAAAATAATTGCTATTGTATATGTCGCTATAACGTATATTAGTATACGCTATTATATCCATTTTTTCTTATACTATTCGCCATTTCCCGCATTAGCGAGGTAGCGTTAAGAACAGAGGACTGGGCCTTTGAGTGAATATCCTCACCTGGCCCCCTTCTCTGTTCTTTCTCGTACAACATGGCGTGCCTCTCATCTCCCTTCTACACATTCCCTTCAAAATCTGCACAATCCCTTGATTCTTATTACATACATCACTGTCTATCGCTTAGACTGCTGTATGCAATCTTGTGTCAATTCACATTTCAGTTTTTAGCCAAAGGGGACTCAAACAGCCTTGAACATACCTGTAAAGTCAGCGTGAAACACCCGTCCTCCTCCCAGTCGTCCTGCGCTCTGAACCAACTTTTCCCGCGCGATGGTGAGCGTCTCCAAGAACATGTGAGCATCGACCTCCGTCACGCCTCCACTATGTCCTCCCGTTTTAGTCGCCAAATACGACACGCAGGGAATACGTGGGAAGTATTCTTAATCCCCTATCCCCATATATGTATATATATATATATATATATATATATATATATATATATATATATATATATATATATATATATATATATATTTATCCCTGGGGATAGGGGAGAAAGAATACTTCCCACGTATTCCCTGCGTGTCGTAGAAGGCGACTAAAAGGGGAGGGAGCATGAGGCTGGAAATCCTCCTCTCTCATTTTTTTTTCTTTTTTTTTAATTTTCCAAAAGAAGGAACAGAGGGGGCCAGGTGAGGATATTCCACAAAGGCCCAGTCCTCTGTTCTTAACGCTACCTCGCTAATGCGGGAAATGGCGGATAGTTTAAAAGAAAATATATATATATATATATATATATATATATATATATATATATATATATATATATATATATATATATATATATTATCCCTGGGGATAGGGGAGAAAGAATACTTCCCACGTATTCCCTGCGTGTCGTAGAAGGCGACTAAAAGGGGAGGGAGCGGGGGGCTGGTAATCATTCCTTCTCGTTTTTTTTTTTTTAGTTTTCCAAAAGAAGGAACAGAGAATTGGGCCAGGTGAGGGTATTCCCTCAAGGCCCAGTCCTCTGTTCTTAACGCTACCTCGCTAATGCGGGAAATGGCGAATAGTTTGAAAGAAGAAGAAAGATATATATATATATATATATATATATATATATATATATATATATATATATATATATATATATATATATGTGTGTATATATATATTTCTTTCTTTCGTACTATTCGCCATTTCCCGCATTAGCGAGGTAGCGTTATCAACAGAGGACTGGGCCTTAGAGGGAATATCCTCACCTGGCCCCCCTCTCTGTTCCTTCCTTTGGAAAATTAAAAAAAAAAAAAAAAAAACGAGAGGGGAGGATTTCCAGCCACCCGCTCCCTCCCCTTTTAGTCGCCTTCTACGACACGCAGGGAATACGTGGGAAGTATTCTTCATCCCCTATCCCCAGGGATAAATAAATATATATATATATATATATATATATATATATATATATATATATATATATATATATATATATATATATATACATATATGGGGATAGGGGATTAAGAATACTTCCCACGTATTCCCTGCGTGTCGTATTTGGCGACTAAAACGGGAGGAC
This sequence comes from Panulirus ornatus, assembly GCF_036320965.1. Classification (NCBI taxonomy): domain Eukaryota; kingdom Metazoa; phylum Arthropoda; class Malacostraca; order Decapoda; family Palinuridae; genus Panulirus; species Panulirus ornatus. The sequence goes on from NC_092296.1 coordinate 14,271,474, forward strand.
ATAGTGGAGGCGTGACGGAGGTCGATGCTCACATGTTCTTGGAGACGCTCACCATCGCGCGGGAAAAGTTGGTTCAGAGCGCAGGACGACTGGCAGGAGGACGGGTGTTTCACTCGGTCATTCATAAGGTATGTTCACGGATATTTCAGTCCCTTTATGCTCAGAAGTGAAATGTGAATAGACACAAGATTGCGATAGACAGTAAGATATATAATAAGAATCATGAGATTGTACGTATGTGAAGGGATATGTGAGGAAGGGAGAGGAGGCATGCCTAGTAGTATGAGGTAACTGATATACTTAATAACATTGAAATGTACGTCAAATCCACATTTTAAGGGAGATTATGTCTTATATGTAAGAAATAGAAATTTATGTAAGAAATAGGAAACTGTGTATGAGGACAGCGAGGTCGAGGAAGGTAGTAACGAATTGAGTTGTTTATTACCGTGTGACTGTGAGTGATGGTAGGGCACAATCAAGTGTTCTTATTGTATGAAGTGATGTTTATATTACAACCTTACACACCTGGCCTGTTTCTGTTACAACCTTACACACCTGGCCTGTTTCTGTTACAATCTTACACACCTGGCCTGTTTCTGTTACAACCTTACACACCTGGCCTGTTTCTGTTACAACCTTACACACCTGGCCTGTTTCTGTTACAATCTTACACACCTGGCCTGTTTCTGTTACAACCTTACACACCTGGCTTGTTTCTGTTAGAACCTTACACACCTGGCCTGTTTCTGTTACAACCTTACACACCTGGCCTGTTTCTGTTACAATCTTACACACCTGGCCTGTTTCTATTACAATCTTACACACCTGGCTTGTTTCTATTACAACCTTACACACCTGGCCTGTTTCTGTTACAACCTTACACACCTGGCTTGTTTCTATTACAACCTTACACACCTGGCCTGTTTCTGTTACAACCTTACACACCTGGCCTGTTTCTGTTACAATCTTACACACCTGGCCTGTTTCTATTACAATCTTACACACCTGGCTTGTTTCTATTACAACCTTACACACCTGGCCTGTTTCTGTTACAACCTTACACACCTGGCCTGTTTCTATTACAACCTTACACACCTGGCCTGTTTCTGTTACAACCTTACACACCTGGCCTGTTTCTATTACAATCTTACACACCTGGCCTGTTTCTGTTACAACCTTACACACCTGGCCTGTTTCTGTTACAACCTTACACACCTGGCTTGTTTCTATTACAACCTTACACACCTGGCCTGTTTCTGTTACAACCTTACACACCTGGCCTGTTTCTATTACAACCTTACACACCTGGCCTGTACACACCTGGCATGTTTCCAGAGACAGACCAATAGTGAGGGAGAGACCAATCATTTCCTAAGAATTCAACGTTTGAACATGACTTTGAACATGTCATAACCAGTGTGTTAAACTCGTTGAGACCATGTATCTCTACGTTGTTCATGGCAACATAACATTATTAATTTGATTATTACCCAACCATTGATATTTATATAATTACAAGTTTTCTTTAATTCCTTTGGAGACAAGTGTTCGTGTGAGGGTAAACTGTGATAGATCGGTCTGTCTGAGACGCACTTTGATCGGAGTTCAGTTTTATCGTTCGAATCCGTGAGTTCTGCTCTCAAGTCCACAGGTTAAATGTTCTTAACTTTTAAAATAACTACAGGACATACAAGACTCCATTATCAAGGACAACACTCGAAAAAAGAGAGAACATATTTTATGACATACTGACATATTTCTGTTATCATCATTACTCCATTTTATAAAAGTCTAAACGTATTTTTCTTCCCGTTACATTTACGTACACGTCAAACCGAGTTTTCGATGTTATATATGATAAAGACGATGAACTCTGACATTAATAGGAGGAATAAAGTACAATTGTTGATGATCTAAGGAAAAATAATTAAAAATCGTTTGATGTTGGGACTCAGCCAGACTGGGTATGTCTGGAAAAGTACGAACCTTCTGACCAATTCTTTTAGAAAACTTTCTTCCTTATTAACATCTGAAGAATATCATCAAACTCGAATTTCATCATTGGAACACCAGCTGTTATGACGTATCTAAACCTTGATCCTAACCCCATCATATACTCCAGGACAGCAACTCATACGTATTTATTTTGGTGACTTTATAAAGTTTTTGGTTCCATACGAGGCGAATATACTGAAGATGTTCGTGAACACACACACACACACACACACACACACACACACAGACATACATGCACACACAGACACACACACACACACACACATACACATACACATGTATACAATTTAACAATGAAGTCATCAAGTATTCACTGTACCATGAAGCCACGACGTAAATGTAATCTATTATCTACTCGGTAGTGAAACCTTCTCATAATGATATATATTATTACCATCATAATCATCAGTAACTTTATCTTTTATTCAGAGATTTGAATGATATCACAGTAGATCACAGGCTTATTATAGAGCATACCAGTGACCCATTATAGAGCATACCAGTGACCCATTATAGAGCATACCAGTGACCCATTATAGAGCATATCAGTGACCCATTATAGGGCATACCAGTGGCCCATTATAGAGCATACCAGTGATCCATTATAGAGCATACCAGTGACCCATTATGGGGCATACCTGTGGCCCATTATGAGGTATAACTTTGCCCCATTATGGGGCATACCAGTGACCCATTATGGGGCATACCTGTGGCTCATTATGGGGTATAACTTTGCCCCATTATGGGGCATACCAATGGCCTATTATGGGGCATACCAGTGGCCTATTACAGGGTATACCTGTGACCCATTATGAGACATACCTAGTACTCGCAGGTTACTGTGATATAATAGTTAGCTCTACTTACTGACAGTGAGTTACCACAGGTCAGCCTGGGTTCGGACCCGCATGGGTTCGAATCCTAGGGGTGGTGGTGGTAGTCGGCCCACACCCAACCCAAGGTGTTCATCCTCACGTCAGAGCCGACCGATAAAAATGATGCTTGGCTAAGGTGTGTGTGTGTGTGTGTGTGTGTGTGTGTGTGTGTGTGTGTGTGTGTAGACATGGTACGTACATACAAGGTTTTCAGAGACGGGACGGGCGCCCCCCCCCCCCCCCCCCAGCAGTAATCAGCAGGAGCCCATTAGATGGTTTACCTGTGACCTGGTATGTCAAGTGTACATAACCAGGAACACATATGTATGTACCTGGGGTCTGGCGGGGGATGATTGGTGGAGGTGGTTACATTAACAGCCGTGTCGCTGGCTGGGTCGTTGGTTTGATCAATTGGCCTGTAACTGTCGTGATTGCGCATAACAAACTGCTCATTGGTGATTGGAAAACGAGATTAACGAGGAGGAAAGTGGGAAGATATGTAGGTGGGTGACGAGTGTGTAGGTGGAGGACGAGTGTGTAGGTGGAGGACGAGTGTGTAGGTGGGAGACGAGTGTGTAGGTGGAGGACGAGTGTGTAGGTGGGAGACGAGTGTGTAGGTGGGGGATGAGTGTGTAAGTGGGGAACGAGTGTGTAGGTGGGTGACGAGTGTGTAGGTGGAGGACGAGTGTGTAGGTGGAGGACGAGTTTGTAAGTGGGGAACGAGTGTGTAGGTGGGTGACGAGTGTGTAGGTGGGGACGAGTGTGTAGGTGGAGGACGAGTGTGTAGGTGGAGGACGAGTGTGTAGGTGGGGGATGAATGTGTAAGTGGGGGACGAGTGTGTAGGTGGGTGACGAGGGTGTAGGTGGGGGATGAGTGTGTAGGTGGGGGAAGATATGTAGGTGGAGGACGAGTGTGTAGGTGGGGACGAATGTGTAGGTGGGGGACGAGTGTGTAGGTGGGGGATGAGTGTGTAGGTGGGGGATGAGTGTAGGTGGGGGACGAGTGTGTAGATGGGGATGAGTGTGTAGGTGGGGGATGGGTGTGTAGGTGGGGGACGAGTGTGTAGGTGGGGGACGAGTGTGTAGGTGGGGGATGAGCATGTAGGTGGGTGATGAGTGTAGGTGGGGGATGAGCGTGTAGGTGGGTGATGAGTGTAAGTGGGGACCAGTGTGAAGGTGGGGACGAGTGTGTAGGTGGGGACGAGTATGTAGGTGGGGAGACGAGTACAAGTGTGTAGGAGTAGGAAGAAAGTGCAGGTGGAGGAAGTGCAAGTATGTAGGTGGGGAACGAGTACAAGTGTGCAGGTGTAGGACAAGTGTGCAGGTGTAAGACAAGTGTGCAGGTGTAGTACAAATGTGCAGGTGTGGTGCAAGTGTGCAGGTGTGGTGCAAGTGTGCAGGTGTAGGACAAGTGTGCAGGTGTAGTACAAGTGTGCAGGTATAAGACAAGTGTGCAGGTGTAGTACAAGTGTGCAGGTATAAGACAAGTGTGCAGGTGTAGTACAAGTGTGCAGGTATAAGACAAGTGTGCAGGTGTAGTACAAGTGTGCAGGTGTAGTACAAGTGTGCAGGTATAAGACAAATGTACAGGTGTAGGACAACTGTGTAGGTGTAAGACAAGTGTGCAGGTGTAGTACAAGTGTGCAGGTGTAGTACAAGTGTGCAGGTGTAGTACAAGTGTGCAGGTGTAGTACAAGTGTGCAGGTATAAGACAAGTGTGCAGGTGTAGGACAAGTGTGCAGGTATAAGACAAGTGTGCAGGTGTAGGACAAGTGTGTAGGTGTAAGACAAGTGTACAGGTGTAGGACAAGTGTGTAGGTGTAGTACAAGTGTGTAGGTGTAGTACAAGTGTGCAGGTGTAGTACAAGTGTGCAGGTATAAGTCAAGTGTGCAGGTGTAGGACAAGTGCTTAGGTGTAAGACAAGTGTGTAGGTGTAAGACAAGTGTACAGGTGTAGGACGAGTACAATTATATAAGAGGCGTACAAGTGGACATTCTTTGTTCTCGTCCCATCTTCACATTTAAGTATATAACTTTACAATATAGATTCATATATGTCAGTTTGTTCGTTCGTGGACGCTGCGTCTTCCAGGAGAGAGAGAGAGAGAGAGAGAGAGAGAGAGAGAGAGAGAGAGAGAGAGAGAGAGAGAGAGAGAGAGAGAGAGGGCGCCTTGCATCTCAAGAGAGGCAGGATAACACACTGTCGTCCTCGTCTCCCGGGCAAGACTGGCGCTGATTACGCCCCCTCCATCCCTCGCTCACACTGGCCGCCTCTCCACTACGCATGCGCATCTCCCTCAGGGGTAATTTCTCTCTCTCTCTCTCTCTCTCTCTCTCTCTCTCTCTCTCTCTCTCTCTCTCTCTCTCTCTCTCTCTCTCTCTCTCCATGAATATTTCTGAGACATATATATTCTCTCAAACATTATGTTTCTGATCAATATATATATATATATATATATTTTTTGCTTTATATATATATATATATATATATATATATATATATATATATATATATATATATATATATATATATATATATATATATATATATATATATATATTGGAAAGGATCACAATTTGCGCGTGATCAAGATATTCCTATGAGTTCACGGGGAAAATGAAACACGATAAGTTCCCAAGTGCACTTTCGTGTAATAATCACATCATCAGGAGAGACACAAGAGAGAAATATAAGTCAGTTGATATACATCGAAGAGACGAAACTAGGACTCCATTTGGTAAAAATGTGATGGTCGGACTATATATACCTTCCACAGAGCATCTCTATCAACTCTATCATATGCCTTCTCCAGATCCATAAATGCTACATACAAATCCATTTGCTTTTCTAAGTATTTCTCACATACATTCTTCAAAGCAAACACCTGATCCACACATCCTCTACCACTTCTGAAACCACACTGCTCTTCCCCAATCTGATGCTCTGTACATGCCTTCACCCTCTCAATCAATATCCTCCCATATAATTTACCAGGAATACTCAACAAACTTAGACCTCTGTAATTTGAGCACTCACTCTTATCCCCTTTGCCTTTGTACAATGGCACTATGCAGGCATTCCGCCAATCCTCAGGCACCTCGCCAGGGGTCATACATACATTAAATAACCTTACCAACCAGTCAACAATACAGTCACCCCCTTTTTTAATAAATTCCACTGCAGTACCATCCAAACCCTGCTGCCTTGCCGGCTTTCATCTTCCACGAAGCTTTTACTACCTCTTCTCTGTTTACAAAATTATTCCTCCTAACCCTCTCACTTTGCACACCACCTCGACCAAAACACCCTATATCTGCCACTCTATCATCAAACACATTCAACAAACCTTCAAAATACTCACTCCATCTCCTTCTCACATCACCACTACTTGTTATCACCTCCCCATTAGCCCCCTTCACTGATGCTCCCATTTGTTCCCTTGTCTTACGCACTTTATTTACCTCCCTCCAAAATATCTTTTTATTCTCCCGAAAATTCAATGATACTCTCTCACTCCAACTCTCATTTGCCCTCTTTTTCACCTCTTGCACCTTTCTCTTGACGTCCTGCCTCTCTTTTTTAAGAATATATGGTGTGGGAGGCAAGTTGTTAGAAGCAGTGAAAAGTTTTCATCGAGGATGTAAGGTATGTGTACGTGCAGGAAGAGAGGAAAGTGATTGGTTCTCAGTGAATGTAGGTTTGCGGCAGGGGTGTGTGATGTCTCCGTGGTTGTCTAATTTGTTTATAGACGGGGTTGTTGAGGAGGTGAATGCAAGAGTTTTGGAAAGAGGGGCAAGTATGCAGTCTGTTGTTGATGAGAGAGCTTGGGAAGTGAGTCAGTTGTTGTTCGCTGATGATACATCGCTTGTGGCTGATTCTGGTGAGAAACTGCAGAAGCTGGTAACTGAGTTTGGTAAAGCGTGTGAAAAAGAAAGCTGAGAGTAAATGTGAATAAGAGCAAGGTTATTAGGTACAGTAGGGTTGAGGGACAAGTTAATTGGGAGGCACGTTTTTGAATGGAGATAAACTGGAGGAAGTGAAGTGTTTTAGATATCTGGGAGTGGATTTGGCAGCGGATGGAACCATGGAAGCGGAAGTGAATCATAGGGCGGGGGAGGGAACGAAAGTTCTGGGAGCGTTGAAAAATGTGTGGAAGTCGAGAACGTCATCTTGGAAAGCAAAAATGGATATGTTTGAAGGAATAATGGTTCCAACAATGTTATATGGTGGCGAGGCGTGGGCTATAGATAGAGTTGTGCGGAGGAGGGTGAATGTGCTGGAAATGAGATGTTTGAGGACAATATGTGGTGTGAGGTGGTTTGATCCAGTAAATAATTAAAGGGTAAGAGAGATGTGTGGTAATAAGAGTGTGGTTGAGAGAGAAGAGGGTGTTTTGAAATGGTTTGGTCACATGGAGAGAATGAGTGAGGAAAGATTGACCAAGAGGATATATGATTCAGAGGTGGAGGGAACGAGGAGAAGTGGGAGACCAAATTGGAGGTGGAAAGATGGAGTGGAAAAGATTTTGAGCGATCGGGGCCTGAACATGCAGGAGGGTGAAAGGCGTGCAAGGAATAGAGTGAATTGGAACGATGTGGTATATCGGGGTCGACGTGCTGCCAATGGATTGAACCAGGGCATGTGAAGCGTCTGGGGTAAACCATGGAAAGTTTTGTGGGGCCTGGATATGGAAAGGGAGCTGTGGTTTTGGTGCATTATACATGACAGCTAGAGACTGAATGTGAACGAATGTGGCCTTTGTTGTCTTTCCTAGCGCTACCTCGCGCATATGCTGGGGGGAGGGGGTTTTCATTTCATGTGTGGCGGGGTGGCGACGAGAATGAATAAGGGCAGACAGTATGAGTTATGTACATGTGTATATATGTATATGTCTGTGTGTGTATATACATGTATGCGTTGAGATGTATAGGTATGTGTATGCGTTTGTGGATGTGTATGTATATACATGTGTATGTGAGTGGGTTGGGCCATTCTTTCGTCTGATTCCTTGCGCTACCTCGCTAACGCGGGAGACAGCGACAAAGTATATATATATATATATATATATATATATATATATATATATATATATATATATATATATATATATATATATATATAGTAAATGTGTACTGGTTACGATTAGACGCAGACGAAATTAGGTTTATTGATGATAATGATAATAAAGTTTATCGATAATAAACATAATGTCATAGTCTATTTGTAGATAATCTATCATTTTACTAAGAAAGCGAACACAGGCTACAGTTATTATTTAAGTCCACCGAAAAAAAATAACTGAGAAAACGTTTTCTATGGACGTGCTGTAATGGCGTCCTCCGATATATTGTAATGTATGCTGCAGGTACGATACTCGTCGTGCCGTAGATATGGTTGTGACCCGCTACACTGCGTCTATACACGTAACGAACATGTCTGCGGTCAAACTTACCTGCAAACGTATATCATACATCACGTTTTCTATCTTCCTCTGTGGTCCATCAGTTTTGTTTTGTTTTTGTCATTTTCTATGTCCCATTCTCCCGCGCTCTCTTCTGTCTTTGTCGACGTCAAACATTTCAGAATCGGCTTTTATGATCCATCTCTCTGTTCCAATGTTCTCCGTCCGCCCCATATATCACCCTGGAATTCATCATTTTATTTGGATTCTGTTCTTCTTTAATAGTTACCGATCTGCGTTTTCACTCATCCCGTTTTCTCTTCAGATCCCCATAGAAAATGCAGAGCGCTAACTTTGTCATTCTGTGGTTCTCTGGTTCTCTTAACGACCCTTCACCCTAACCAGCCCTCACCTTACTCACCCTAGTCTTCACCCTAAGCACCACACATTATTTCATCAAACAACCTCTTTACATTTTCTAGGAGAGCGAGGCCAGAGGGAGAAAACGAGGGGCTTCGTGGGGATTCCGTAGACCCCCCCCCTCCCCCCTCAGTCCTCACCTAACTCTAATACAGTGGGTTGTTGTTGTTGTTCTTGTTGTTGTTCTTGTTCTTGTTCTTGTTGTTATTGTTGTTGTTGTTGTTGTTGTTGTTGTTGTTGTTGTTGTTGTTTTCATTCTTTTTATGTTGCTGTTGTTGTTATTGTTGTTATTGTTGTTGTTGTTGCTGTTGTTGTTGTTGTTGTTGTTTTCATTCTTTTTATGTTGCTGTTGTTGTTATTGTTGTTATTGTTGTTGTTGTTGCTGTTGTTGTTGTTGTAAGGCATTCCATACAACAGGCACGACAGTGAAAGGTTGTATGTAGGTAACCACACCACGTTCTCTCCCTCACACCACCTCCCATCTCCTTCAGCAACCCCCCCCCCCCCCCACCTGTTCACCTCCGTGTCTCACGTGAACCTTATCTATCACATTTCTCTTTATCTATCTCACTGTCACCCTATTATCTCCCTCCGTCACTCTATTATCTCCCTCACTGTCACCCTATTATCTCCCTCACTGTCATCCTATTATCTCCCTCACTGTCACCCTATTATCTACCTCACTGTCATCCTATTATCTCCCTCACTGTCACCCTATTATCTCCCTCACTGTCATCCTATTATCTCCCTCACTTTCACCCTATTATCTTCCTCATTGTCACCCTATTACCTCTCTCACTATCACTTTGTTATTCTAACCTTACCCAGATGAAAACTATCTCCCCTGCAACCCTGTACTTCACCCTACATCTTAACCCTTCCCTCCTCCCTCTATCTCCCCTGCAACCCTGTACTTCACCCTACATCTTAACCCTTCCCTCCTCCCTCTATCTCCCCTGCAACCCTGTACTTCACCCTACATCTTAACCCTTCCCTCCTCCCTCTATCTCCCCTGCAACCCTGTACTTCACCCTACATCTTAACCCTTCCCTCCTCCCTCTATCTCCCCTGCAACCCTGTACTTCACCCTACATCTTAACCCTTCCCTCCTCCCTCTATCTCCCCTGCAACCCTGTACTTCACCCTACATCTTAACCCTTCCCTCCTCCCTCTATCTCCCCTGCAACCCTGTACTTCACCCTACATCTTAACCCTTCCCTCCTCCCTCTATCTCCCCTGCAACCCTGTACTTCACCCTACATCTTAACCCTTCCCTCCTCCCTCTATCTCCCCTGCAACCCTGTACTTCACCCTACATCTTAACCCTTCCCTCCTCCCTCTATCTCCCCTGCAACCCTGTACTTCACCCTACATCTTAACCCTTCCCTCCTCCCTCTATCTCCCCTGCAACCCTGTACTTCACCCTACATCTTAACCCTTCCCTCCTCCCTCTATCTCCCCAGCAACCCTGTACTTCACCCTACATCTTAACCCTTCCCTCCTCCCTCTATCTCCCCTGCAACCCTGTACTTCACCCTACATCTTAACCCTTCCCTCCTTCCTCTATCTCAATCTCCCTCTGGGCAATCTCTCCTCTCCCTGTTCACCCTTACCATACGATCTACCACTCACCCTACATCTACGCCTCAGCCAAGGCTTCACCCTGGTCGTCACCCCAACACCTTGCATATCAGGAATATCCTCCCCAGTCCGCCTCACCAGAACTCATCCTCCTCCTCCTTATCTCCCCAAGGCTTATACTCACTCATACTGACCTTATCCTAACCCATAGCCACCCTTCACCCTGGCCTCACCCTACCATAGCCACCCTTCACCCTGGCCTCACCCTACCATAGCCACCCTTCACCCTGGCCTCACCCTACCATAGCCTACCCTTCACCCTGGCCTCACCCTACCATAGCCACCCTTCACCCTGGCCTCACCCTACCATAGCCTACCCTTCACCCTGGCCTCACCCTACCATAGCCTACCCTTCACCCTGGCCTCACCCTACCACAGCCACCCTTCACCTTGGCCTCACCCTACCACAGCCACCTTTCACCCTGGCCTCACCCTACCATAGCCACCCTTCACCCTGGCCTCACCCTACCATAGCCACCCTTCACCCTGGCCTCACCCTACCATAGCCAACCTTCACCCTGGCCTCACCCTACCATAGCCTACCCTTCACCCTGGCCTCACCCTACCATAGCCACCCTTCACCCAGGCCTCACCCTACCATAGCCACCCTTCACCCTGGCCTCACCCTACCATAGTCACCCTTCACCCTGGCCTCACCCTACCACAGCCACCCTTCACCCTGGCCTCACCCTACCATAGCCACCCTTCACCCTGGCCTCACCCTACCATAGCCACCCTTCACCCTGGCCTCACCCTACCACAGCCACCCTTCACCCTGGCCTCACCCTACCATAGCCACCCTTCACCCTGGCCTCACCCTACCACAGCCACCCTTCACTTGGTTCACCCTGGCCTGACCCCACATCTCTCCTCGACCCAACAACCCCTACAATCATTTTGAACAACTACATCGTAATACATCGTGTTCATACAATCTGTTGTATCCCTTCGTCTGGTGTTGTATTTCCTGGTGATGGTTCCTTAACCGCTACATTCATCATCCAACGCACACAATGTCTTCATTCATCTTCTTTCATTCTCTTTTTTTTTCCTTCTTTCTTGACTCCATTGCCCACCCCCCCCCCCTTCCCTACACCAAATATCTGCTATATATTAAGTCTACCCCCTCCTCCTCCCCACCTCCCCCTTCCCCCTCCTCCTCATCACCTCCCCCTCCTCCTCATCACCTCCCCTCCCCCCTCACCACCTCCCCCTCCCCCCTCATCACCTCCCCCTCCCCACCTCCCTCTCCCCCCACCACCTCCCCCTCCCCCTCATCACCTCCCCCTCCCCCTCACCACCTCCCCTTCCCCCTCACTACCTCCCCCTTCTCCTCATCACCTTCCCCTTCCCCCTCACCACCTCCCCTCCTCCTCATCACCTCCCCCTCCCCCTCACTACCTCCCCCTCCCCCCTCACCACCTCCCTCTCCCCCTCACCACCTCCCCCTCCCCACCTCCCTCTCCCCCCTCACCACCTCCCCTTCCCCTCACTACCTCCCCCTCCCCCCTCACCACCTCCCCCTCATCATCATCACCTACCCCTTCCCCCCCTCACCACCTCCCCTTCCCCCTCACTACCTCCCCCTCCCCCCTCACCACCTCCACCTCCCCCTCCCCACCTGCCCCACCCCCCCTCATCACCTCCCCCCCCTCATCATCACCTCCCCCTCCCCCCTCACCACCTCCCCTTCCTCCTCCCCCTTCCTCCCCCTCCCCCTCACCCCTGCATCAGTCGCCATGAACCATATTCGACCATAAATGTGTGCATGAAGTAACAGTTTACGGCCGGATTTTGCATGACTGTCAAAAGTCATCTTAATTGGCCATTACAGATACGGACGATCATTAGGTCGTGTTGGTTGACAAGCCCTGTGGACAAATGACCGTTGGCCAGTAATATCTGTTCGCTAAAAAAAAAAAAAAAAATAAGGCGAAATTTAGAAACAAAGTATCTTAGTACGGTCAAAGGTCACGTCCGGGTGAGGTCAAAGGTCACATCCGGGTGAGGGAGTTGAGCGTCAAGCAGTATCAATATTTACACCCCCCCCCCCCCACACACACACATAAGAATCTCTCTCTCTCTCTCTCTCTCTCTCTCTCTCTCTCTCTCTCTCTCTCTCTCTCTCTCTCTCTCTCTCTCTCTCTCTCTCTCTCACCTGAGCTGCCTGGCTGAGGCTCTGCTCCCCCCCCCCTCTCCAAGACTGTCTGGCTCAAAAGCAACATTCCAAATATAATATTGAAATTTTTATATATTTTTGTCTATATTCGTACGTAGATTCATATTGGAGCGGGGGCTGAAAATCCTCCCCTCCAGTTTTTGATTTTCCAAAAGAAGGAACTGTGAAGGGGGCCAAGTGAGGATATACCCTCTAGGGCTCAGTCCTCTGTTCTTAACGCTACCTCGCTAACGCGGGAAATGGCGAATGTATATATATATATATATATATATATATATATATATATATATATATATATTTTTTTTTTATTTTTTTTTTTATTTTTTTGCTTTGTCGCTGTCTCCCGCGTTTGCGAGGTAGCGCAAGGAAACAGACGAAAGAAATGGCCCAACCCACCCCCATATACATGTATATACATACGTCCACACACGCAAATATACATACCTACACAGCTTTCCATGGTTTACCCCAGACGCTTCACATGCCTTGATTCAATCCACTGACAGCACGTCAACCCCGGTATACCACATCGCTCCAATTCACTCTATTCCTTGCCCTCCTTTCACCCTCCTGCATGTTCAGGCCCCGATCACACAAAATCTTTTTCACTCCATCTTTCCACCTCCAATTTGGTCTCTCTCTTCTCCTCGTTCCCTCCACCTCCGACACATATATTCTCTTGGTCAATCTTTCCTCACTCATTCTCTCCATGTGCCCGAACCATTTCAAAACACCCTCTTCTGCTCTCTCAACCACGCTCTTTTTATTTCCACACATCTCTCTTACCCTTACGTTACTTACTCGATCAAACCACCTCACACCACACATTGTCCTCAAACATCTCATTTCCAGCACATCCATCCTCCTGCGCACAACTCTATCCATAGCCCACGCCTCGCAACCATACAACATTGTTGGAACCACTATTCCTTCAAACATACCCATTTTTGCTTTCCGAGATAATGTTCTCGACTTCCACACATTCTTCAAGGCTCCCAGAATTTTCGCCCCCTCCCCCACCCTATGATCCACTTCCGCTTCCATGGTTCCATCCGCTGCCAGATCCACTCCCAGATATCTAAAACACTTCACTTCCTCCAGTTTTTCTCCATTCAAACTCACCTCCCAATTGACTTGACTTTCAACCCTACTGTACCTAATAACCTTGCTCTTATTCACATTTACTCTTAACTTTCTTCTTTCACACACTTTACCAAACTCAGTCACCAGCTTCTGCAGTTTCTCACATGAATCAGCCATCAGCGCTGTATCATCAGCGAACAACAACTGACTCACTTCCCAAGCTCTCTCATCCCCAACAGACTTCATACATATATACATATATCATACAAACCTCCAACAGCCAGGATCGAACCCGGGACCCCTGTGGAACAGGCGGGAGCGCTACCGTTAGGCTATGATCGCCCCTCAGGTGCGCGTCTTTGCAAGTCATTTTCATTCCCCCACTCTACTTCGTTGCCTCGTTCTCATTTGCAACAGAGTTGAAAACCCTGACCAACAAAGATACAATGTCGACACAATTGGAAGCAAGGCTTGGATAGCTCTTTCTGCCACTGTTAGGTATGAATCGCACATCTAGGGCTAAAATTCTATGGTTAACCTCTCATGGAACATCTCTATTGCTCCAGAATCCAGTCTTCAACTAGATAACCATTAAGAACTTTTTTCAACTGACAATTTCAGTGAATTTCGCACTTAATACCAACTCATCATCATTCAGTTCAGGCAAATATTAACTGAATCCAGTTCTCCAGTGTTGTCCAATGCTGCAAAAATATCATATTTTTTTTACCAGTTGTGGAAGCAACTTGGTCTTGGCCCCCAGCAACAAACATGGATGACAGTGTCTCAAACATTTTGCAACATTTTTTATCTTTCTCTTCCAATGTCAAAGCTAGGTCGTTAAAGCATTTACGGACTCCATGAATTTTTTATGTTTATATTTCTTAAATGTCTCTGAAGATTCAATGTATTCAGCTGCTCAAAAAATGTCATTCAAATAAACAAGTCGTGTGATCCATTCCTCATCATTCAGTCAAGCAAAGAATTCCATTTTAACCTAAACTTCGAAAAATATATTTTGAGTTCATCTTTCAGCTCACATATCCTCGCTTCGTGAACAGTTCCTCTTCAAAACCATCGAACACTTGTGTGGGAAAGAGGCAAGTGCAGACCTGCTGCATCCAACCATGTCGGTACATAACTGCATGAAAAGTCGTGAGTTGAGAACTCCATCTTTGACAAAATCTAAAATTTGAATTTCTTGATGTAACACCTTCCATTGTAGAGCTGGGAGTGGGTTGTGGAGGCCAGTGCGTAACCATGGATCATACAATGAATGACTCCTATTTTTGGAGTTCGCTATTTTTCCACACAAACTTGAGAACTACATTTTGTCCCCTGACATAGCTGGTGTATCGTGTGTACAACACCAACCGACATTACCCCACCAACAAGATATTCTAACTCAGAAAGATAACAGCTTCTCCATAATATCTGAGACCTTGGTCATTGTTGCAACACGAGAACAAAAGAAGGAACTCAACTGTAAATGAACCAGAGTGAACATATATTGCAACCAACAACAACTGGCAACACGGTGGAATATATATATATATATATATATATATATATATATATATATATATATATATATATATATATATATATATATATATATATATATATATATATACCTCAAGTGGGTATTTTTCGAAGGCCTTCCTCTCCCCTTTGTACCTCTGTGCTGGGGTCTTTGTGTGGACGATGGGGCTTCCTATGGACCTTTCTACGGAGAGGAACTTCATATTAGGGTTGTATGTTGAGGGTTTGCGTCATCCCTGCCATGCTCTGCCCTCAATTTCACAAGGCAATCAATTTCATGGCGCAATAACTGCTTGGGTCTGCCTCTGTTGAACGTGGGGTGACTTAGTGTTGCCACTGTGTGATAACTCCTCACAATATTCAGCTCAACACAGGATTTTATTTATGTTTCCTGCGTGACATTTTTTTTTTATTCATTCTTGGGGTAAACCTCCGGTAGCCGACACCTCGACTGACTTTCCCATCTCAACACCATTAAAAATATATATAGAGATGTAGAACTGGTAGGCACTTCTCGCCTTTCGATAATATCATTTTGCAAACACGATATTTTTTATTCTAAGGCTCGGTATCTTATCTGTTTTTTTGTGCACTGAAGCCCATTCATTCTTCTGTTTTGTTTTATCTATTGGTATCAAATTCAATTCGAGGTGGCAAGCGATTCAAACGCCAATTTTGTTTTTTAAAAAGAAAGTAACGCATCTTTACTCCGGCAACTCTACTAGCGGTCGTGATAATCTTACAGAAAAGTATAAAGTGTCGTACCTGCTGACATGTCGTTCTCCCAGCCTTCCCAAGATGCAAAAAATCTTATTATAATGATGGACAGACTCATTATAAAGTAATGGACTTGTGACCTTTGTAAAGCTGATGCAGTTATGTGATGTATAGAATTTTGCATGTCTGTTTATGGTGTTGGATATGACTTGTATCGGTTGAAGGTTAGAACACTACAAAATTCATATTTAAGAACCTTTTTATATAGTGTTTATTGGCCTGATCTTGTATTAGCTATAGGTAACAGCCCCTCAATGTAGTGTTTGTTAGTCTGACTAATCCTGTATTAGGTATAGGTAACAAGTCTTAACAAGACGTTTATATTGGTTCAATTTATGTTACATTACCAAATTTAGAAAACGGGTAACACTTGCCAATTTGCGGATTATTACCTCATGTGGAATATTTAAGTAAGAGACAATGATTTCATGTGTTTAACCAAAGAAGAAGGTATATAAAACGTGTCTCATTCCCTCATCTCATTCATTTCATTCCCTCGTTTCATTCATGTGTCTCATTCCCTAGTTTCACTGACATTCATTTTCTATTCGTGCTCATATCGTGTACACATCTTGCCACTCTCACTTTATACATATTCCACACATAAATGCGTTCCCACTCCACTCTCACTCGCGTTTTATTCAAATTCTCCTTTGAAAACAGAGTCTGGTACGAATCTATTTTCCTGCAGTCCTTTCCTGATATATATATATATATATATATATATATATATATATATATATATATATATATATATATATATATATATATATATATATATATATATAATCAATTTACTTTGTCGCTGTCTCCCGCGTTAGCGAGGTAGCGCATGGAGACAGACGAAAGAATGGCCTAACCCACCCACATACTCATGTATATACATACACGTCCACACACGCAAATATACATACCTATACATCTCAACGTATACATATATATATACACACACAGACATAACATATATACACATGTACATAATTCATACTGTCTGCCTTTATTCATTCCAATCGCCACCTCGCCACACATGAAATAACAACCCCCTCCCCCCTCATGTGCGCGAGGTAGCGCTAGGAAAAGACAACGAAGGCCACATTCGTTCACACTCAGTCTCTAGCTTTCACGTATAATGCACCGAAACCAAAGCTCCCTTTCCACATCTAGGCCCACAGAACTTTCCATGGTTTACCCCACACGCTTCACATGCCCTGGTTCAATCCATTGACAGCACGTCGACCCCGGTATACCACATCGTTCCAATTCACTCTATTCCTTGCACGCCTTTCACCCTCCTGCATCAAAATCTTTTTCACTCCATCTTTCCACCTCCAATTTAGTCTCCCACTTCTCGTTCCCTCCACCTCGGACACATATATCCTCTCGGTCAATCTTTCCTCACTCATTCTCTCCATATGACCAAACCATTTCAGAACACCCTCTTCTGCTCTCTCAACCACGCTCTTGTTATTACCACACATCTCTCTTACCCTTTCATTACTTGCTCGATCAAACCACCTCACACCACATATTGTCCTCAAACATCTCATTTCCAGCACATTCACCCGCCTCCGCACAACTCTATCTATAGCCCACGCCTTGCAACCATACAACATTGTTGGAACCATTATTCCTTCAAACATACCCATTTTTGCTTTCCAAGATAACGTTCTCGACTTCCACGCATTTTTCAAGGCTCCCAGATCTTTTGCCCCCTCCCCCACCCTATGATTCATTTCCGCTTCCATGGCTCTATCCGCTGCCAAATCCACTCCCAGATATGTAAAACACTTCACTTCCTCCAAATTTTCTCCATTCAAACTTACCTCCCAATTAACTTGTCCCTCAGCCGTGCTATACCTAATAACCTTGCTCTTATTCACATTTACTCTTAACTTTCTTCTTTCACACACTTTACCAAACTCAGTCACCAGCTTCTGCAGTTTCTCACACGAATCAGTCACCAGCGCTGTATCATCAGAGAACAACAATTGACTCACTTCCCAAGCTCTTTCATCCACAACAGACTGCAAACTTGCCCCTCTTTCCAAAACTCTTGCATTCACCTCCCTAACAACCCCATCCATAAACAAATTAGACAACCATGGAGACATCACACACCCCTGTCGCAAACCAACATTCACTGAGAACCAATCACTTTCCTCTCTTCCTACACGTTCACATGCCTTACATCCTCGATAAAAACTTTTCACTGCTTCTAACAACTTGCCTCCCTCACCATATATTCTTAATACCTTCCACAGAGCATCTCTATCAACTCTATCATATGCCTTCTCCAGATCCATAAATGCTACATACAAATCCATTTGCTTTTCTAATGTATTTCTCACATACATTCTTCAAAGCAAACACCTGATCCACACATCCTCTACCACTTCTGAAACCTCACTGCTCTTCCCCAGTCTGATGCTCTGTACATGCCTACACCCTCTCAGTCAATACCCTCCCATATAATTTCCCAGGAATACTCAATAAAACTTATACCTCTGTAATTTGAGCACTCACTTTTATCCCCTTTGCCTTTGTACAATGGCATTATGCAAGCATTCCGCCAATCCTCAGGCACCTCACCATGAGTCATACATACATTAAATAACCTTACCAACCAGTCAACAATACAGTCACCCCCTTTTTTAATAAATTCCACTGCAATACCATCCAAACCCGCTGCCTTGCCGGCTTTCATCTTCCGCAAAGCTTTTACTATCTCTTTTCTGTTTACCAAATCATTTTCCCTACCCCTCTCACTTTGCACACCACCTCGACCAAAACACCCTATATCTGCCACTCTATCATCAAACACATTCAACAAAACTTCAAAATACACACTCCATCTCCTCACATCACCACTACTTGTTATCACCTCCCCATTTGCGCCCTTCACTGAAGTTCCCATTTGTTCCCTTTTCTTACGCACTTTATTTACCACCTTCCAAAATATCTTTTTATTCTTCCTAGAATTTAATGATACTCTCTCACCCAAACTCTCATTTGCCCTCTTTTTCCCCTTTCACCTTTTTCTTCACCTTTCCTCTTTTTCATATATATATATATATATATATATATATATATATATATATATATATATATATATATATATATATATATATATATATATATATATATATATATATATATATATATATATAAATATATATATATATATATATATATATATATATATATATATATATATATATATATATATATATATATATATATTTTTTTTTTTTTTTTTTTTTTTTTTGCTTTGTCGCTGTCTCCCGCGTTTGCGAGGTAGCGCAAGGAAACAGACGAAAGAAATGGCCCAACCCACCCCCATATACATGTATATACATACGTCCACACACGCAAATATACATACCTACACAGCTTTCCATGGTTTACCCCAGACGCTTCACATGCCCTGATTCAATCCACTGACAGCACGTCAACCCCGGTATACCACATCGCTCCAATTCACTCTATTCCTTGCCCTCCTTTCACCCTCCTGCATGCTCAGGCCCCGATCACACAAAATCTTTTTCACTCCATCTCTCCACCTCCAATTTGGTCTCCCTCTTCTCCTCGTTCCCTCCACCTCCGACACATATATTCTCTTGGTCAATCTTGCCTCACTCATTCTCTCCATGTGCCCGAACCATTTCAAAACACCCTCTTCTGCTCTCTCAACCACGCTCTTTTTATTTCCACACATCTCTCTTACCCTTACGTTACTTACTCGATCAAACCACCTCACACCACACATTGTCCTCAAACATCTCATTTCCAGCACATCCATCCTCCTGCGCACAACTCTATCCATAGCCCACGCCTCGCAACCATACAACATTGTTGTAACCACTATTCCTTCAAACATACCCATTTTTGCTTTCCGAGATAATGTTCTCGACTTCCACACATTCTTCAAGGCTCCCAGAATTTTCGCCCCCTCCCCCACCCTATGATCCACTTCCGCTTCCATGGTTCCATCCGCTGCCAGATCCACTCCCAGATATCTAAAACACTTCACTTCCTCCAGTTTTTCTCCATTCAAACTCACCTCCCAATTGACTTGACCCTCAACCCTACTGTACCTAATAACCTTGCTCTTATTCACATAAACTCTTAACTTTCTTCTTTCACACACTTTACCAAACTCAGTCACCGTATATATATATATATATATATATATATATATATATATATATATATTTACCTCCTTCCAGAACATCTTTTTATTCTCCCTAAAATTTACTGATAGTCTCTCACCCCAACTCTCATTTGCCCTTTTTTTCACCTCTTGCACCTTTCTCTTGACCTCCTGTCTCTTTCTTTTATACTTCTCCCACTCAATTGCATTTTTTCCCTGCAAAAATCGTCCAAATGCCTCTCTCTTCTCTTTCACTAATACTCTTACTTCTTCATCCCACCACTCACTACCCTTTCTAAACAGCCCACCTCCCACTCTTCTCATGCCACAAGCATCTTTTGCGCAATCCATCACTGATTCCCTAAATACATCCCATTCCTCCCCGACTCCCCTTACTTCCATTGTTCTCACCTTTTTCCATTCTGTACACAGTCTCTCCTGGTACTTCCCCACACAGGTCTCCTTCCCAAGCTCACTTACTCTCACCACCTTCTTCACCCCAACATTCACTCCTCTTTTCTGAAAACCCATACTAATCTTCACCTTAGCCTCCACAAGATAATGATCAGACATCCCTCCAGTTGCACCTCTCAGCACATTAACATCCAAAAGTCTCTCTTTCGCACGCCTGTCAATTAACACGTAATCCAATAACGCTCTCTGGCCATCTCTCCTACTTACATAAGTATACTTATGTATATCTCGCTTTTTAAACCAGGTATTCCCAATCATCAGTCCTTTTTCAGCACATAAATCTACAAGCTCTTCACCATTTCCATTTACAACACTGAACACCCCATGCATACCAATTATTCCCTCAACTGCCACATTACTCACCTTTGCATTCAAATCACCCATCACTATAACCCGGTCTCGTGCATCAAAACCGCTAACACATTCATTTAGCTGCTCCCAAAACACTTGCCTCTCATGATCTTTCTTCTCGTGCCCAGGTGCATATGCACCAATAATCACCCACCTCTCTCCATCAACTTTCAATTTTACCCATATTAATCGAGAATTTACTTTCTTACATTCTATCACACAAGGGAGCAAATGGGAACTTCAGTGAAGGGCGTAAATGGGGAGGTGATAACAAGTAGCGGTGATGTGAGAAGGAGATGGAATGAGTATTTTGAAGGTTTGTTGAATGTGTCTGATGACAGAGTGGCAGATATAGGGTGTTTTGGTCGAGGTGGTGTGCAAAGTGAGAGGGTTAGGGAAAATGATTTGGTAAACAGAGAAGAGGTAGTAAAAGCTTTGCGGAAGATGAAAGCCGGCAAGGCAGCAGGTTTGGATGGTATTGCAGTGGAACTTATTAAGAAAGGGGGTGACTGTATTGTTGACTGGTTGGTAAGGTTATTTAATGTATGTATGACTCATGGTGAGGTGCCTGAGGATTGGCGGAATGCGTGCATAGTGCCATTGTACAAAGGCAAAGGGGATAAGAGTGAGTGCTCAAATTACAGAGGTATAAGTTTGTTGAGTATTCCTGGTAAATTATATGGGAGGGTATTGATTGAGAGGGTGAAGGCATGTACAGAGCATCAGATTGGGGAAGAGCAGTGCGGTTTCAGAAGTGGTAGAGGATGTGTGGATCAGGTGTTTGCTTTGAAGAATGTATGTGAGAAATACTTAGAAAAGCAAATGGATTTGTATGTAGCATTTATGGATCTGGAGAAGGCATATGATAGAGTTGATAGAGATGCTCTGTGGAAGGTATTAAGAATATATGGTGTGGGAGGCAAGTTGTTAGAAGCAGTGAAAAGTTTTTATCGAGGATGTAAGGCATGTGTACGTGTAGGAAGAGAGGAAAGTGATTGGTTCTCAGTGAATGTAGGTTTGCGGCAGGGGTGTGTGATGTCTCCATGGTTGTTTAATTTGTTTATGGATGGGGTTGTAAGGGAGGTAAATGCAAGAGTCCTGGAAAGAGGGGCAAGTATGAAGTCTGTTGGGGATGAGAGAGCTTGGGAAGTGAGTCAATTGTTGTTCGCTGATGATACAGCGCTGGTGGCTGATTCATGTGAGAAACTGCAGAAGCTGGTGACTGAGTTTGGTAAAGTGTGTGGAAGAAGAAAGTTGAGAGTAAATGTGAATAAGAGCAAGGTTATTAGGTACAGTAGGGGTGAGGGTCAAGTCAATTGGGAGGTGAGTTTGAATGGAGAAAAACTGGAGGAAGTGAAGTGTTTTAGATATCTGGGAGTGGATCTGTCAGCGGATGGAACCATGGAAGCGGAAGTGGATCATAGGGTGGGGGAGGGGGCGAAAATTTTGGGAGCCTTGAAAAATGTGTGGAAGTCGAGAACATTATCTCGGAAAGCAAAAATGGGTATGTTTGAGGGAATAGTGGTTCCAACAATGCTGTATGGTTGCGAGGCGTGGGCTATGGATAGAGATGTGCGCAGGAGGATGGATGTGCTGGAAATGAGATGTTTGAGGACAATGTG
>NC_092296.1:14296508-14306508 GCF_036320965.1 Panulirus ornatus
TAATGTTCTCGACTTCCACGCATTCTTCAAGGCTCCCAGAATTTTCGCCCCCTCCCCCACCCTATGATCCACTTCCGCTTCCATGGTTCCATCCGCTGCCAGATCCACTCCCAGATATCTAAAAACACTTCACTTCCTCCAGTTTTTCTCCATTCAAACTCACCTCCCAATTGACTTGACCCTCAACCCTACTGTACCTAATAACCTTGCTCTTATTCACATTTACTCTTAACTTTCTTCTTTCACACACTTTACCAAACTCAGTCACCAGCTTCTGCAGTTTCTCACATGAATCAGCCACCAGCGCTGTATCATCAGCGAACAACAACTGACTCACTTCCCAAGCTCTCTCATCCCCAATAGACTTCATACTTGCCCCTCTTTCCAAAACTCTTGCATTCACCTCTTTAACAACCCCATCCATAAACAAATTAAACAACCATGGAGACATCACACACCCCTGCCGCAAACCTACATTCACTGAGAACCAATCACTTTCCTCTCTTCCTACACGTACACATGCCTTACATCCTCAATAAAAACTTTTCACTGCTTCTAACAACTTGCCTCCCACACCATATATTCTTAATACCTTCCACAGAGCATCTCTATCAACTCTATCATATGCCTTCTCCAGATCCATAAATGCTACATACAAATCCATTTGCTTTTCTAAGTATTTCTCACATACATTCTTCAAAGCAAACACCTGATCCACACATCCTCTACCACTTCTGAAACCACACTGCTCTTCCCCAATCTGATACTCTGTACATGCCTTCACGCTCTCAATCAATACCCTCCCATATATTTTACCAGGAATACTCAACAAACTTATACCTCTGTAATTTGAGCACTCACTCTTATCCCCTTTGCCTTTGTACAGTGGCACTATGCACGCATTCCGCCAATCCTCAGGCACCTCACCATGAGTCATACATACATTAAATAACCTTACCAACCAGTCAACAATACAGTCACCCCCTTTTTTAATAAATTCCACTGCAATACCATCCAAACCTGCTGCCTTGCCGGCTTTCATCTTCCGCAAAGCTTTTACTACCTCTTCTCTGTTTACCAAATCACTTTCCCTAACCCTCTCACTTTGCACACCACCTCGACCAAAACACCCTATATCTGTCACTCTCATCAAACACATTCAACAAACCTTCAAAATACTCACTCCATCTCCTCACATCACCACTACTTGTTATCACCTCCCCATTTGCGCCCTTCACTGAAGTTCCCATTTGCTCTCTTGTCTTACGCACTTTATTTACCTCCTTCCAGAACATCTTTTTATTCTCCCTAAAATTTAATGATACTCTCTCACCCCAACTCTCATTTGCCCTTTTTTTCACCTCTTGCACCTTTCTCTTGACCTCCTGTCTCTTTCTTTTATACGTCTCCTACTCAATTGCATTTTTTCCCTGCAAAAATCGTCCAAATGCCTCTCTCTTCTCTTTCACTAATACTCTTACTTCTTCATCCCACCACTCACTACCCTTTCTAATCAACCCACCTCCCACTCTTCTCATGCCACAAGCATCTTTTGCGCAATCCATCACTGATTCCCTAAATATATCCCATTCCTCCCCCACTCCCCTTACTTCCATTGTTCTCACCTTTTTCCATTCTGTACTCAGTCTCTCCTGGTACTTCCTCACACAAGTCTCCTTCCCAAGCTCACTTACTCTCATCACCCTCTTCACCCCAACATTCACTCTTCTTTTCTGAAAACCCATACAAATCTTCACCTTAGCCTCCACAAGATAATGATCAGACATCCCTCCAGTTGCACCCCTCAGCACATTAACATCCAAAAGTCTCTCTTTCGCGCGCCTGTCAATTAACACGTAATCAAATAACGCTCTCTGGCCATCTCTCCTACTTACATAAGTATACTTATGTATATCTCGCTTTTTAAACCAGGTATTCCCAATCATCAGTCCTTTTTCAGCACATAAATCTACAAGCTCTTCACCATTTCCATTTACAACACTGAACACCCCATGTATACCAATTATCCCTCAACTGCCACATTACTCACCTTTGCATTCAAATCACCCATCACTATAACCCGGTCTCGTGCATCAAAACCACTAACACACTCATTCAGCTGCTCCCAAAACACTTGCCTCTCATGATCTTTCTTCTCATGCCCAGGTGCATATGCACCAATAATCACCCATCTCTCTCCATCAACTTTCAGTTTTACCCATATTAATCGAGAATTTACTTTCTTACACTCTATCACATACTCCCACAACTCCTGTTTCAGGAGTACTGCTACTCCTTCCCTTGCTCTTGTCCTCTCACTAACCCCTGACTTTACTCCCAAGACATTCCCAAACCACTCTTCCCCTTTACCCTTGAGCTTCGTTTCACTCAGAGCCAAAACATCCAGGTTCCTTTCCTCAAACGTACTACCTATCTCTCCTTTTTTCACATCTTGGTTACATCCACACACATTTAGGCACCCCAATCTGAGCCTTCGAGGAGGATGAGCACTCCCCGCGTGACTCCTTCTTCTGTTTCCCATTTTAGAAAGTTAAAAAAATACAAGCAGGGGAGGATTTCTGGCCCCCGCTCCCGTCCCCTCTAGTCGCTTTCTACGACACGCGAGGAATGCGTGGGAAGTATTCTTTCACCCCTATCCCCAGGGATAATATACATATATATATACACATACACACACATACACACACACACGCACATATACACACACACACACACATACATATATATACATATGAAAAATGTAAGAAACAATTTAGAAAACTGAAACTTCTAGCTTGAAATGAAATGAAAAAATGAATGTCACATAATGGTTCAACCTCTGGCTATGGAAAAAGGAAATGTTTAATTTATTTACACAAACGTCAATAGTAGTTCTCATCAATTTAACCACTGTATCAATAAGCTTCAATGTCTAAGCTACATTTTTTCCAATTTCACTATTTTCTTGTCAAAGCACCATGTATGAAAACTATCACTCCAGTAACACAACTATAAACATTTACTTCCCCTTTAAAAAAAGTTCTGGGGAAGTCTGTCTCGATACACTGCGGGACACTCTACCACCTGGCGAGGTGAATCAAGAACCATTGAGTTGCAATGGTTCTTGATTCACAAACATAGAAGCATCACTGGTGGGCCAAGGTATATATATATATATATATATATATATATATATATATATATATATATATATATATATATATATATATATATATATATATATATATATATATATATATATTGCAGGAAATCCACAGGAAAATGAAACACGATAAGTTCCTAAGTGCACTTTCGTGTAATGATCACATCATCAGGGGAGACACATGAATGAGAAATATAACAGTCAGTTGATATACAACGAAGAGACGTAGCTAGGACGCCATTGGTAAACAAGCGTTCCCGGATGGTGGATTTCGGAATATATATGTTATAAAACTGTAAGCTGGAACTGAGATACATAGAGTAAGGGGTGGCCAGTGCTGCGCCCCCCCCCCCCCAATCACCACTAAGAGTAACCTATTAGAAACCCGTGATTAACAGGTAATGATGGTGATTGGTTGCTTCCTAGCCAATTACCGCCCTTCCTGAGTTGCAAGTTTCCAAAATAGCGTTTGTATTCAATCTAGTTTCAGTGTTTGTTCTGCAGAACCAGTGGTTTACTGAGCTGTTTGTATCCTCCTGGTACAGTATTGGTGTGTCAGAGGTTCTCTATAGGGCAAATGGTCAGTAGAGTCATTGTTCCTATTTAGAGCCGTGTTCTTCAATAAAGCCGGTGGTGTTATATAGAGCCAGAGATGTTATGAAGAACCAGTGATGCCACTAGAACCACTGTTCTCGTAGAACCACTGTATTTGTACAAAGTCAGTGGTGCCATATAGAACCAGTGGTAATTCTAGAGAGTGTATGTCATATAGAGCCACTGACGTATATATGGAGCTGGTGGTATCACATAGAGCAAGTGGTGATATAGAGACACAGTGGTAATCTACAGAGTGTTTTCATATATATAGCCGGGATTTCTTTATAGTCTCAGTGTTATCATATATCATCAGTGGTGGTACATATAAGCAGTGGTGATATATAGAGGTAACGTCTTGTATAGAGCCAGTTATGCTAAATGTGCTTTATGTTCTTATATAACGCCAGTGGTGGTGTATAGAGCTGATGTTCATTATATGTTAGTGATCTGTAGTCCTCTCTCTCTCTCTCTCTCTCTCTCTCTCTCTCTCTCTCTCTCTCTCTCTCCTCTCTCTCTCTCTCAGGCGTAACCCCCCCCCCCCCCCCCCCCCCCCCCCCGTTCAACACCTGGGGTCAGTAAGTAGCCCCCTTGAGGTAGGAAGCAGCGTTACCAACATATCACTCGCTCACGGAGGAGCATACACCGTTACCAACAGAGCCCCATTCCCAAGAAATACATCGGGAAATACACGATGATAATACAGTAGGCTTTACCGGCCAGACGTGGACCCCAGAGCACAGTGTAGTCCATTCTACCGTTTATGAACATGGATAACCCGTCCTCCGCCTCTCCCGGGGTGGCACGGATATTGCTCTCAAGATCCGTGCAGGGAAAAGCGAGCGACTGATTTTCTGATTGATTGTATCGTACGTTGAGCCAGACACACGACTGCCCGAGTGCCACCATCAATGATTGAATTCCTCATCTGCTGGAGTAGTAGTACGGATGAAGTTACTGGCCACGCTGGAATGAGGAAGGCGCCGGTCTCAAGACTCGGGATGTTTCGTGCAACACATCCAAAAAAAAAAAGATCCAGTTCATGCTAAACATGCAACATGATGAATGTCTTGCGCCATTCACCGAGATTGAACTTGATGCAGCTCTAACCAGGGACAGGGCCACTGTGGCTGGGGAGAATGGCTCCACTTACATCATTACATTTCCAATGATGATCCATTATCAAGGCTGTATGAGTTATGCCATGGGTCATCTACCCTCCTCATGGACCAACTGGCTGATTGCACCAATACCTAAACACACAATCCACCTGTCGAATCTCGCCCCAAACATCAAAGAACATATGTCACCCAACATCAATGGTTTCACATATGGCAGAAGTGTACACAAACTGTATCACTACTTTTCTAACAGTTCGTGGGGACAGAAGGCATATGTCCTCCACATTTCGTGACCTTAAAGCTGCATTTGATATGGCCAATATCCAGGTTATCTTACGTAAGATGGCACACATGGATATAGGTGGCCGGCTTCCGAACTGGATCCTCGGTTCTCTTTCGAATAGAGAGTCAGCTGGTGTTGTTTCAAGACCACAAAAGTGATGTTAAAGACATGTTACTTGGCATTCCTCAAGGTGGAGTACTTAGCCCCACGTTGTTCACTGTACTAATCAATGCTTTACTGAAATCGATTCTACAGTGTCCCAGAAATACCACTATGACTTCTGCTGATGATGTTCTTGTACATACCAACACATATAGTCAAACGCAAACTGTTCTTAACTGTAGACACACAGCTTGTGAAAGGCTTGGCTTCGTCATATCGGCAGATAAAGCGAAGGTCATGAGAGAGCTCAAACCTCCTGAGAAGCATGTGATGAAGAAGGCTCATACCACTAGAAAAACATGTGATGAGGAAGGCTCATACCACTAGAAAAACATGTGATGAGGAAGGCTCATACCACTAGAAAAACATGTGTTGAGGAAGGCTCATACCACTAGAAAAACATGTGATGAGGAAGGCTCATACCACTAGAAAAACATGTGATGAGGAAGGCTCATACCACTAGAAAAACATGTGTTGAGGAAGGCTCATACCACTAGAAAAACATGTGTTGAGGAAGGCTCATACCACTAGAAAAACATGTGATGAGGAAGGCTCATACCACTAGAAAAACATGTGTTGAGGAAGGCTCATACCACTAGAAAAACATGTGTTGAGGAAGGCTCATACCACTAGAAAAACATGTGTTGAGGAAGGCTCATACCACTAGAAAAACATGTGTTGAGGAAGGCTCATACCACTAGAAAAACATGTGTTGAGGAAGGCTCATACCACTAGAAAAACATGTGTTGAGGAAGGCTCATACCACTAGAAAAACATGTGATGAGGGAGGCCCACACCACTGCAGTAGGCCTCATCATAAGTTCATAACACTGGGGAAGAAGGACACTCCGGCTTTCATGTGTTCATTTTTATTTAACCAAATTTTCCCTCCGTGTCAACACCTTATCCAGACCGTAAAGAGAGGATCGAACACAAGGTCCTACAGGTGTGGGGTCGACGTGGTGACCACACCACCACAACCTCAGGTGTCAAGACTCCCCTCCCCCCCCGGGACCACATTGTGCCTGAGTCACGACCACAAATTATGACACCTTGTTGTGTTGTCCATTACCCAGAGTGTCATAAGACTGACACCAGGGCAATGTGCACGACACGTGTCATCAATTACGTACGTAATTTTATCTGGTGGCGCTGTGGATTTCCTTCTTGGATGTTGTGACCGTTGCTGGGGAGGAGCCTGGTCAATACTGTGGCCTGGCCATCTTGCCTGGTGGCCGAGTGTTGATCTGGTCGTCACTGTCAATATCCCATTTTCTATTTCAATTCCAGTCCAAGATGTTTGCATGATGATGAAGATGTTGACCTGCACAACTCGTGGTCGCTTCACTTTAACTCCTACACGGTTGGCGTCTGGTTACTCCAGCATCCCCGGGTCGATTCCCGTTAAATTATTGTCCTGGAGACGCTTCTGGTGTGTTCTGTCCAGGACACACTGTTGCCCTGGTCCGCCCAGGACACACTGTTGCCCTGGTCCGCCCAGGACACACTGTTGCCCTGGTCATTCCTGGTGTCCAGTTATCTTGACTTGTTGTCAACATGACCACTTGTTATCACGGGGTGTCTTAACCCCCCCTCCCCCCCCCACGCCGCTCGACTCCCCGTGGGGAAACGCCACCTTATCAGCCCCCTCCTCCCCCATCTTCCCCTCCCCCAGGTGGCTGCCGCCCTCTGTCGAACCCCCGGTGGGTCGAGCCGTCGACGTCCTGACCCACTAGGACTGTCGACATCCCGTTGGCTGGTCTTCGGTGTCCATTTTATCTTCGTCGTAGATACTGTGGTCTCTGTCGCCGAGGCCACCCTCAGGTTGCTCGAAGGGCATCATGTCCACGTGTTCCTCCTCCCCCGTCAGCTCCTGGGACATGGTGGGCCGCGGGAAGAGCGACTCGAACTCAGACACGAAGTGGCTGTCCACCTTCTCCGGGAACTCGACCTGTGGAAGGAAGGGTCGTCATGACAGTTCATTTCTAAGTGACGCAGAGGAGGAGCTCAGAGTCTGGCTCAACCATATACATCAACCAGAAACATTAGAAAGAAATTCCCACTCATGATAGAGCCACTTCCTACATCCCGAAACCTGAAAATATTCGTGAATTCAAACAGACAACAGGGAAGATATAACAGACAACAGAGAAGATATAACAGACAACAGAGAAGATATAACAGACAACAGAGAAGATAGACGACGTATGTCAACGTGTCAATAAACAGATCTGATGTGATATTTATATAGTAATTCGAGCCAGTAATGTGGATGACGGGGGCGACATGCAGCTGACCAGGGTAATGGCAGCTGGTCAGTGTGGCTGGAGAGAGCGAGAGATGTGTGTGAAAGTTTCCGAGAATGTTATCAGCGTCGGGCCCAGGTAGAGGCGTTGTCATCACGAACTGGTAACTAACTGCCCTTGATGACGACCACACGAGCCTTGGGTGCGATGGCCTAGCCTTTGACCAAGCCCGACACTATGGGTCGTACAGCCTTACTCAGGGGATCAAAGATCAGAATATTCTAAAGATTATCTCAGTCTATCTGCCTCTTTGCAACTCTGTATGACGCACATTCGTGTGAATTAGTGTGTGGACAGGCAGCAGGAGGAGGTTCGCTGACCCCAACTGTCTATTTGATGTCAGTCACCGTTATGGTGGAGCGTCTGCTCCCACCTTCCCATGACCAGTCACATTACTGATCTTACACAGCTGACCACCTGAGCCAGCCAGCTGCGCGACTCACTGTTGCCAGGCCTCGCTACCGTGTGGCACGAACGAGGGAAACATCTCAATTGAGTCTCCCATTGTCATCCTCAAACATCTCACTATCAACACCTCCACCGTCTCGTACGTTCTTCGTGTGTTGGATCCCACGCCTCGCATCTGTACTGGACCACCGCCCACACCACTACACCATCAAACTCACTCCTCTTTACCTTCGTCTCAATGAACTAGAAGCCATGAAAATAAGAGAAATACAGACTCACATGCACGATATATATATATATATATATTTTTTTTTTTTTTTCCAAAAGAAGGAACAGAGAAGAGGTCCAGGTGAGGATATTCCCTCAAAGGCCCAGTCCTCTGTTCTTAACGCTACCTCGCTATCGCGGGAAATAGCGAATAGTATGGAAAAAAAAAAAAAAAAATATATATATATATATATATATATATATATATATATAGACAATTGATGTTTAACAAAATGGTTCCACCGAAGATACGAAGGACCAGCGTCAGTTCACACACCCATAACTATTAACAAATACTTTTACACTGAGTCAACAAGTCTGATATGTAGTCAGTTTCCTTACTGACCTCAGCAACCACAAGACCTGTGTCACATCCATAGTCTGGCTGCTGGAGTGTACCATCATTGACGACGAGGCAGACGGTTTCATGAGCACTCTCACCCTCCACACCAGAATGTTAATATAGTGTGTTAACATTGTCGTTCACAGTAGTTAACATTGTCGTTCACAGTAGTTAACATTGTCGTTCACAGCAGTTAACATTGTCGTTCACAGTAGTTAACATTGTCGTTCACAGTAGTTAACATTGTCGTTCACAGTAGTTAACAATGTCGTTCACAGTAGTTAACATTGTCGTTCACAGCAGTTAACAATGTCGTTCACAGTAGTTAATATTGTCGTTCACAGTAGTTAACATTGTCGTTCACAGTAGTTAACATTGTCGTTCACAGCAGTTAACAATGTCGTTCACAGTAGTTAACATTGTCGTTCACAGCAGTTAACATTGTCGTTCACAGTAGTTAACAATGTCGTTCACAGTAGTTAACATTGTCGTTCACAGCAGTTAACAATGTCGTTCACAGTAGTTAACATTGTCGTTCACAGTAGTTAACATTGTCGTTCACAGCAGTTAACAATGTCGTTCACAGTAGTTAACATTGTCGTCCACAGTAGTTAACATTGTCGTTCACAGTAGTTAACAATGTCGTTCACAGTAGTTAACATTGTCGTTCACAGTAGTTAACATTATGAGGTCAGATGATAACGCAACTATCCATCACATTTCTGGCTCAGTGTCCATCATCAGAGTCAAGACTCACCAAGGTAAACGTGAGGGTTCAGACTGAGTGTAAACATACAGTTTAGGATCAGATCTACACAGTACCTTGGACGCTACACTTTAGCTGAACAGGATTCAAGTCCATTTTGACCGCAATGTGTCAGACTTACTTAGATATCATTACAAAAATAACAACAATGAATATGTTTAGATTTAACAAGAACAATAAGGATGATGGAGATCACAAAAATGTCCAGATCACCTTAGTGTTAACTAAGGATTTCAGACTCTGACCTCAACTGTGGGTTAAAACGCGTTCAGAACTTGACCCAAGGGTCCAGACTCACCAAGAACTTGACCCAAGGATCCAGACTTACCAAGAACTTGACCCAAGGGTCCAGACTTACCAAGAACTTGACCCAAGGGTCCAGACTCACCAAGAACTTGACCCAAGGATCCAGACTCACCAAGAACTTGACCCAAGGGTCCAGACTCACCAAGAACTTGACCCAAGGGTCCAGACTTACCAAGAACTTGACCCAAGGGTCCAGACTCACCAAGAACTTGACCCAAGGGTCCAGACTCACCAAGAACTTGACCCAAGGGTCCAGACTCACCAAGAACTTGACCCAAGGG
>NC_092296.1:14679059-14929270 GCF_036320965.1 Panulirus ornatus
ACACATTTTTCAATGCTCCCAGAACTTTCGGCCCCTCCCCCACCCTATGATTTACTTCTGCTTCCATGGTCTATCCGCTGCCAGATCCACTCCCAGATATCTAAAACACTTCACTTCCTCCAGTTTTTCTCCATTCAATCTTACCTCCCAATTGACTTGTCTCTCAATCCTACTGTACCTAATAACCTTGCTCTTATTCACATTTACTCTCAGCTTTCTTCTTTCACACACTTTACCAAACTCAGTCACCAGCTTCTGCAGTTTCTCACATGAATCAGCCACCAGCGCTGTATCATCAGCGAACAACAACTCACTCACTTCCCAAGCTCTCTCATCCTCAAAAGACTGCATACTTATCCCTCTTTCCAAAACTCTTGCATTCACCTCCCTAACAACCCCATCCATAAACAAATAAAACAACCATGGAGACATCACGCACCCCTGCCGCAAACCAACATTCACTGAGAACCAATCACTTTCCTCTCTTCCTAAACGTACACATGCCTTACGTCCTCGATAAAAACTTTTCACTGCTTCTAACAACTTGCCTCCCACACCATATATTCTTAATACCTTCCACAGAGCATCTTTATCAACTCTATCATATGCCTTCTCCAGATCCATAAATGCTACATACAAATGCATTTGCTTTTCTAAGTATTCTCACATACATTTTTCAAAGCAAACACCTGGTCCACACATCCTCTACCACTTCTGAAACCACTCTGCTCTTCCCCAATATGATGTTCTGTACATGCCTTCACCCTCTCTATCAATACCCTCCCATATAATTTCCCAGGAATACTCAACAAACTTATACCTCTACATTTTGAGCACTCACGTTTATCCCCTTTGCCTTTGTACATTGGCACTATGCAAGCATTCTGCCAATCCTCAGGCACCTCACCATGAATCATACATACATTAACTGACCTTACCAACCAGTCAACAATACAGTCACCCCCTTTTTTAACGAATTCCTCTGCAATACCATCCAAACCATCTGCCTTGCTGGCTTTCATCTTCCGCAAAGCTTTTACTACCTCGTCTCTGTTTACCAAATCATTCTCCCTAACCCTCTCACTTTGCACGCCACCTCGACCAAAACACCCTATATCTGCCACTCTATCATCAAACACATTCAACAAACCTTCAAAATACTCACTCCATCTAGTTCTCACATCACCACTACTTGTTATCACCTCCCCATTAGCCCCCTTCACTGTTGTTCCCATTTGTTCAATTGTTTTACGCTCTTTATTTACCTCCTTCCAAAATTTATTTTTATCTTCCATGAAATTTAATGGTACTCTGTCACCCCAACTCTCATTTGCCCTCTTTTTCACCTCTTGCACCTTTCTCTTGACCTCCTGCCTCTTTCTTTTATACATCTCCCAGTCATTTGCATTATTTCCCTGCAAAAATCGTCCAAATGCCTCTCTCTTCTCTTTCATCTTCTTCTTCATCCCACCACTCATTACCCTTTCTAATCTGCCCACCTCCCACGCTTCTCATGCCACAAGCATCTTTTGCGCAAGCCATCACTTCTTCCATAAATACCTCCCATTTCTCCCTCACTCACCTGACGTCCTTTGTTCTCACCTTTTTCCATTCTGTACTCAGTCTCTCCTGGTACTTCCTCACACAAGTCTCCTTCCCAAGCTCACTTACTCTCACCACTCTCTTCACCCCAACATTCTCTCTTCTTTTCTGAAAACGTCTACAAATCTTCACCTTTGCCTCCACAAGATAATGATCCGACATCCCTCCAGTTGCAATTCTCAGCACATTAACGTCCAAAAGTCTCTCTCTATTGTGCACCTATCAGTTAACACGTAATCCAATAACTCTCTCTGGCCATCTCTCGAACTTACATACGTATACTTTTTTTTTTTTTTTTTTTTTTGCCGCTGTCTCCCGCGTTTGTGAGGTAGCGCAAGGAAACAGACGAAAGAAATGGCCCAACCCACCCCAATACACATGTATATACATACGTCCACACACGCAAATATACATACCTACACAGCTTTCCATGGTTTACCCCAGACGCTTCACATGCCTTGATTCAATCCACTGACAGCACGTCAACCCCGGTATACCACATCGCTCCAATTCACTCTATTCCTTGCCCTCCTTTCACCCTCCTGCATGTTCAGGCCCTGATCACACAAAATCTTTTTCACTCCATCTTTCCACCTCCAATTTGGTCTCCCTCTTCTCCTCGTTCCCTCCACCTCCGACACATATATCCTCTTGGTCAATCTTTCCTCACTCATTCTCTCCATGTGACCAAACCATTTCAAAACACCCTCTTCTGCTCTCTCAACCACGCTCTTTTTATTTCCACACATCTCTCTTACCCTTACGTTACTTACTCGATCAAACCACCTCACACCACACATTGTCCTCAAACATCTCATTTCCAGCACATCCATCCTCCTGCGCACAACTCCATCCATAGTCCATGCCTCGCAACCATACAATATTGTTGGAACCACTATTCCTTCAAACATACCCATTTTTGCTTTCCGAGATAATGTTCTCGACTTCCATGTTTCCATCCGCTGCCAGATCCACTCCCAGATATCTAAAACACTTCACTTCCTCCAGTTTTTCTCCATTCAAACTCACCTCCCAATTGACTTGACCCACAACCCTACTGTACCTAATAACCTTGCTCTTATTCACATTTACTCTTAACTTTCTTCTTTCACACACTTTACCAAACTCAGTTACCAGCTTCTGCAGTTTCTCACATGAATCAGCCACCAGCGCTGTATCATCAGCGAACAACAACTGACTCACTTCCCAAGCTCTCTCATCCCCAACAGACTTCATACTTGCCCCTCTTTCCAAAACTCTTGCATTCCCCTCCCTAACAACCCCATCCATAAACAAATTAAACAACCATGGAGACATCACACACCCCTGCTGCAAACCTACATTCACTGAGAACCAATCACTTTCCTCTCTTCCTACACGTACACATGCCTTACATCCTCGATAAAAACTTTTCACTGCTTCTAACAATTTGCCTCCCACACCATATATTCTTAATACCTTCCACAGAGCATCTCTATCAACTCTATCATATGCCTTCTCCAGATCCATAAATGCTACATACAAATCCATTTGCTTTTCTAAGTATTTCTCACATACATTCTTCAAAGCAAACACCTGATCCACACATCCTCTACCACTTCTGAAATCACACTGCTCTTCCCCAATCTGATGCTCTGTACATGCCTTCACCCTCTCAATCAATACCCTCCCATATAATTTGCCAGGAATACTCAACAAACTTATACCTCTGTAATTTGAGCACTCACTCTTATCCCCTTTGCCTTTGTACAATGGCACTATGCACGCATTCCGTCAATCCTCAGGCACCTCACCATGAGTCATACATACATTAAATAACCTTACCAACCAGTCAACCATACAGTCACCCCCTTTTTTAATAAATTCCACTGCAATACCATCCAAACCTGCTGCCTTGCCGTCTTTCATCTTCCGCAAAGCTTTTACTACCTCTTCTCTGTTTACTTATGTATATCTCTCTTTCTAAAACAAGGTATTCCCAATCACCAGTCCTTTTTCAGCACATAAATCTACAAGCTCTTCACCGTTTCCATTTACAACACTGAACACCCCATGTACACCAATTATTCCCTCAACTGCCACATTACTCACCTTTGCATTTAAATCACCCATCACTATAATCCAGTCTCTTGCATCAAAACTACTAACACACTCACTCAGCTGCTCCCAAAACACTTGCCTCTCATGATCTTTCTTCTCATGCCCAGGTGCATATGCACCAATAATCACCCATCTCTCTCCATCCACTTTCAGTTTTACCCATATCAGTGTGGAGTTACTCTCTTACACTCTATCACATATTCCCACCCCTCCTGTTTCAGGAGTAGTGCTACTCCTTCCCTTGCTTGTCCTCTCACTAACCCCAAGACATTCCCAAACCACTCTTTCCCTTAGCCCTTGAGCTTCGTTTCACTCAGAGCCAAAACATCCAGGTTCCTTTCCTCAAACATACTACCTATCTCTCCTTTTTTCTCATCTTGGTTACATCCACACACATTTAGACACCCCAGTCTGATCCTTCGAGAAGGATGAGCACTCCCCGCGTGACATATATAGACATGTACATAATTCATACTTGCTGCCTTTATTCATTTCTGTTGCCACCTCATCACACATGAAATAGCATCCCCCCCTCTCCCCATGAGGTAGCGCTAGGAAAGAACAAAAGGCCACATTCGTTCACACTCAGTCTCTAGCTGTCATGTGTAATGCACCGAAACCACAGCTCCCTTTCCACATCCAGGCCCCACAAAACTTTCCATGGTTTACCCTAGATGCTTCACATGCCCTGGTTCAGTCCATTCACAGCATGTTGACCCTGGTATACCACATCGTTCAAATTCACTCTATTCCTTGCACACCTTTCACCCTCCTGTATGTTCAGGCCCCGATCACTCAAAATCTTTTTCACTCCTTCCTTCCACCTCCAATTTGGTCTCCCACTTCTCCTTGTTCCCTTCACCTCTGACACATATATCCTCTTTGTCAGTCTTTCCTCACTCATTCTCTCCATGTGACTGAACCATTTCAGTACACTGTCTTTTGCTCTCTCAACCACTCTTTATACTACCACACATCTCTGTTTCATTACCCTTTCATTACTTACTCCATCAAACCACCTCATGCCACATATTGTCCTCAAACATCTCATTTCCAACACATCCACCCTCCTCATCCCAACCCTATCTGTAGCCCATGCCTCACAACCATATGACATTGTTGGAACCACTATTCCTTCAAACATACTCATTATTGATCTCCGAGATAACGTTCTCACATTCTTCAACGCTCCCAGAACCTTTGCCCCCTCCCCCACCCTGTGACTCACTTTCGCTTCCATGGTTCCATCTGCCTCCAAATCCACTTCCAGATATTTAAAACACTTCACTTCCTCCAGTTTTTCTCCATTGAATCTCACCCCCCAATTTACTTGTCCCTCAGCCCGACTGAACTGATAAGCTTGCTCTGATTCACATTCACTCACAGCTTTCTTCTTTCACGCACTTTACCAAACTCAGTCACCAGATTCTGCAGTTTCTCACCCAAATCAGCCACCAGTGCTGTATCATCAGCGAACAACAACTGACTCACTTCCCGAGCCCTCTCATCTACAACAGACTGCATACTTGACCCTCTCTCCAAAACTCATGCATTCACCTCCCTAACAACCCCATCCATAAACAAATTAAACAACCTTGGAGACATCTCACATCCTTGCCGCAAACTGACATTCACTGGGAACCAATCACTTTCCGATCTTCCTACTCATACACATAAAAACTCGATAAAAACTTTTCACTGCTTCTAGCAACTTACCTCCTACACCATATACTCTTAATACCTTCCACGGAGCAACTCTATCATATGCCTTCTGTTTTTCTAAGTATTTCACTCATACATTCTTCAAAGCAAACACCTGATCCACACATCCTCTACCACTTCTGAAACCACACTGCCCTTCTTCAATCTGATGCTCTGTACATGCCTTCACCCTCTCAATCAATACCCTCCCATATAATTTCCCAGGAATACTCAACAAACTTATACTACTGTAATTTGAACACTCACCTTTATCTCCTTTGCCTTTGTATACTGGCACTATGCCAATTGGCATTCTGCCAATCCTTAGGCACTTCACCATGAACCATACATACATTGAATATCGTCGCCAACCAGTCAACAACACAGTCACCCCCTTTTTTAATAAATTCCACTGCAATACCATCCAAACCCGGCGCCTTGCCGGCTTCATCTTCTGCAAAGCTTTCACTACCTCTTCTCTGTTTACCAAATCATTCTCCCTAACCCTCTCACTTTGCACGCCACCTCGACCAAAACACCCTATATCTGCCACTCTATCATCAAACACATTCAACAAACCTTCAAAATGCTCACTCCATCTCCCTCTCACTTCACCACTTTTTGTTATTACCTCCCCATTTGCCCCCTTCACTGATGTTCCCATTTGTTCTCTTGTTTTATGCACTTTATTTACCTCCTTCCAAAACATCTTTTTATTCTCCCTGAAATTTAATGATACTCTCTCACCCCAACTCTCATTTGCCCTCTTTTTCACCTCTTGCATCTTTCTCTTGACCTCTTGTCTCTTTCTTTTATACATCTCCTAGTCATTTGAATTATTTCCCTGCAAAAATCATCCAAATGCCTCTCTCTTCTCTTTCACTAACAATCTTGCTTCTTCATCCCACCACTCTCTACACTTTCTAATCTCCCACCTCCCACCTTGCTCATGCCGTAAGCATCTTTTACACAAGCCATCACTGCTTTCTTAAATACATCCCCTTCCTCCCCCACTCCCCTTACATCATTTGCTCTTACCTTTTTCCATTCTGCACTCAATCTCTCCTGGTACTTCCTCACACAAGTCTCCTTTTCCAAGCTCACTTCCTCTCACCACTCTCTTCACCCCAACATTCTCTCTTCTTTTCTGAAAACCTCTACATATCTTCACCTTTGCCTCCACAAGATAATGATCAGACATGCCTCCAGTTACCCATCTCAGCACATTAACATCCAAAAGTATCTCTTTCACATGCCTATCAATTAACATGTAATCCAGTAACGCTCTCTGGCCATGTCTCCTCCTTACATACGTATACTTATGTATATCTCCTTTTTTAACCAAGTATTCTCAATCACCAGTCCTTTTTCAGCACACAAATCTACAAGCTCTTCACCATTTCCATTCACAACACTGAACACCCCATGTACACCAATTGTACCCTCAACTGCCACTTTACTCACCTTATCAGTATTATTATCATTATTATTATTATTATTATTATTATTATTATTATTATTATTATCATTATTATTATTATTTGGAGGTAAGTTTGAATGGAGAAAAACTGGAGAAAGTGAAGTGTTTTAGATATCTGGGAGCGGATTTGGCAGGGGATGGAACCATGGAAGCGGAAGTGAATCATAGGGTGGGGGAGGGAGTGAAAGTTCTGGGAGCATTGAATAATGTGTGGAAGTCGAGAATGTTATCTTGGAAAGCAAAAATGGGTATGTTTGAAGGAATAGTGGTTCCAACAGTGTTATATGGTTGCGAGGCATGGGCTAGAGATAGAGTTGTATGGAGGAGGGGGGAGGTGCTGGAAATGAGATGTTTGAAGACAATATGTGGTGTGAGGTGCTTTGATTGAGTAAGTAATGAAAGGGTAAGAGAGATGTGTGGTAATAAAAAGAGTGTGGTTGAGAGAGCAGAAGAGGGTGTTTTGAAATGGTTTGGTCACATGGAGAGAATGAGTGAGGAAAGATTGACCAAGAGGATATGTGTCAGAGGTGGAGGAACAAGGAGAAGTGGGAGACCAAGTTGGAGGTGGAAAGATGGAGTGAAAAAGATTTTGAGTGATCGGGGCCTGAACATGCAGGAGGGTGAAAGGTGTGCAAGGAATAAAGTGAATTGGAACAATGTGGTATAATGGGGTCGATGTGCTGTCAATGGTTCGAACTAGGGCATGTGAAGCGTCTGGGGTAAACTATGGAAAGTTTTGTGGGGCCTGGATGTGGAAAGGGAGCTGTGGTTTCAGTGCATTATTACATGACAGCTAGAGACTGAGTGTGAACAAATTGGGCCTTTGTTGTCTTTTCCTAGCGCTACCTCGCACACATGAGGGGGGAGCGGTCTGTTATTCCACGTGTGGTGAGGTGGCAGTGGGAATTAATAAAGGCAGACAGTATGAATTATGTACATGTGTATATATGTATATGTCTGTGTGTGTATATATACGTGTACATTGAGATGTATAGGTATGTATATTTGCACGTGTGGACATGTATGTATATACATGTGTATGTCGGTGGGTTGGGCCATTCTTTCATCTGTTTCCTTGCGCTACCTCGCTAATGCGGGAGACAACGACAAAGCAAAATGAATAAATGAATAAATAATTATTATCATCCAAACAGGTAAAAAAGCAAGAAAGAATTTTGTATATTTGGCATAACAGCTGGAGAATGGTTGTGTGCAAATTAAATTAGGCCATTGTTTGTCTGTTTCTATTGCTATACTGATATTTGTAAATTTGTAAGCTCATCAGTTTTGTCCTTATATCTAACTCATAGTTAGATATAAAGGAAACACACATGCCTATTTTTCCTCCAAGAAGTTTAGTTTATTTGTTGATGGTGTCAATAATTCCATAGAAGTTCTCAAACTTGTTAACCTTTGAAGGATACATTTATACTGAAAATACCTTAGTCTTTTGATTGTCTTTTACATACCTTATGATTAGTGATCAAGGTTGACTGATTTATTATTCTATCATTTCTACTTCATTACAGGTTTACTGGTTCTATCACCACCAGTGTTCGCTACTATGCTGAGAACATCAACCGTAAGGCATATACCAGAAAGCTAGATGAGTAAGTTTAGAGGTATAACTCAGAA
This sequence comes from Panulirus ornatus, assembly GCF_036320965.1. Lineage (NCBI taxonomy): Eukaryota > Metazoa > Arthropoda > Malacostraca > Decapoda > Palinuridae > Panulirus > Panulirus ornatus. The sequence continues at coordinate 14,687,578 of NC_092296.1, forward strand.
GTTAGATTAAACAGGAGCCAATTACCTTTTTGATCGATAAATAGAAATCAGAGGTACGAAGATCATGACTTAATGTTATTAACTAACTGTGGGCTCTTTAAATTAGGATGATTAGGACTACCAACAGCAGCAATTTTACAAAAAGCTTTAACCCATTAAAGGCAGGTGATGTTACCTAACGTTCATACAGTAGAAGCTTGTAACATCGGGCTATTTTGCGTCATAATTGTTTTTTGAATTTTGGCTGTGTGGCATTACTGTCATCTACTATCATGACCTCTGTTTACCCATTCTTGTAAACAGATACCCTCACTCGTCCATCCTTGGTCAGTGCTAGTATTAGCTGTTATCTCTCATTCATACAGTAGTAGGTGGTCAACATTATGTAATGTTCAGCCCTTTTGCGTCGTAATTATATGAAATTGGGTGATTTATCATCACTGACATGTGAATAGATGTATATAGCATTTGTAAATAAATGCATAAATGATAAACTTAGTGTAAAACTAAATGGATCACAGAGTGTAAAACTAAAGGGATCACAGAGTTCCCTAGCCTCCCACAGACAGCTATGATGCAGTATCGTGTAAGTAACACCTCTCGCCTTCATTTTTCATTGTTTTATCTTTCTGTGTATGTGTTGGCTTATTCCTTGATACTTTATTAGTCCTAAATATGCTGCCTTACACAATGTATAAAAAAAAACTACCTGCCTTTAATAAGTTGAAGGACTAATTACAGATGTTGACCACAATCATAAAAAAGTTTAGGTATCTGCTTTATCAGAGCTTATGAGCCATGCTGTTGTTTTTTGTTGGCTTGCTACCATGACATAAATATACGAATTATATAAACACTATATAGCCTTTTTTTTTTTTTGTGTCGCTGTCTCCCGCATTTGCGAGGTAGCGCAAGGAAACAGACGAAAGAAATGGCCCAACCCACCCCCATACACATGTATATACATACACGTCCACACACGCAAATATACATACCAACACAGCTTTCCATGGTTTACCCCAGACGCTTCACATGCCCTGATTCAATCCACTGACAGCACGTCAACTCCGGTATACCACATCGATCCAATTCACTCTATTCCTTGCCCTCCTTTCACCCTCCTGCATGTTCAGGCCCCGATCACACAAAATCTTTTTCACTCCATCTTTCCACCTCCAATTTGGTCTCCCACTTCTCCTCGTTCCCTCCACCTCCGACACATATATCCTCTTGGTCAATCTTTCCTCACTCATTCTCTCCATGTGCCCAACCCATTTCAAAACACCCTCTTCTGCTCTCTCAACCACGCTCTTTTTATTTCCACACATCTCTCTTACCCTTACGTTACTTACTCAATCAAACCACCTCACACTGCACATTGTCCTCAAACATCTCATTTCCAGCACATCCACCCTCCTGTGCACAACTCTATCCATAGACCACGCCTCGCAACCATACAAAATTGTTGGAAGCACTATTCCTTCAAACATACCCATTCTTGCTTTCCGAGATAATGTTCTCGACTTCCACACATTCTTCAAGGCTCCCAGGATTTTCGCCCCCTCCCCCACCCTATGATCCACTTCCGCTTCCATGGTTCCATCCGCTGCCAGATCCACTCCCAGATATCTAAAACACTTTACTTCCTCCAGTTTTTCTCCATTCAAACTTACCTCCCAATTGACTTGACCCTCAACCCTACTGTACCTAATAACCTTGCTCTTATTCACATTTACTCTTAACTTTCTTCTTTCACACACTTTACCAAACTCAGTCACCAGCTTCTGCAGTTTCTCACATGAATCAGCCACCAGCACTGTATCATCAGCGAACAACAACTGACTCACTTCCCAAGCTCTCTCATCCACAACAGACTTCATACTTGCCCCTCTTTCCAAAACTCTTGCATTCACCTCCCAAACAACCCCATCCATAAACAAATTAAACAACCATGGAGACATCACACACCCCTGCTGCAAACCTACATTCACTGAGAACCAATCACTTTCCTCTCTTCCTACACGTACACATGCCTTACATCCTCGATAAAAACTTTTCACTGCTTCTAACAACTTGCCTCCCACACCATATATTCTTAATACCTTCCACAGAGCATCTCTATCAACTCTATCATATGCCTTCTCCAGATCCATAAATGCTACATACAAATCCATTTGCTTTTCTAAGTATTTCTCACATACATTCTTCTAAGCAAACACCTGATCCACACATCCTCTACCACTTCTGAAACCACACTGCTCTTCCCCAATCTGATGCTCTGTACATGTCTTCACCCTCTCAATCAATACCCTCCCATATAATTTACCTGGAATACTCAACAAACTTATACCTCTGAAATTTGAGCACTCACTCTTATCCCCTTTGCCTTTGTACAATGGCACTATGCAAGTATTCCGCCAATCCTCAGGCACCTCACCATGAGTCATACATACATTAAATAACCTTACCAACCAGTCAATAATACAGTCACCCTCTTTTTTTAATAAATTCCACTGCAATACCATCCAAACCTGCTGCCTTGCCGGCTTTCATCTTCCGCAAAGCTTTTACTACCTCTTCTCTGTTTACCAAATCATTTTCCCTAACCCTCTCACTTTGCACACCACCTCAACTAAAACACCCTATATCTGCCACTCTATCATCAAACACATTCAACAAACCTTCAAAATACTCACTCCATCTCTTTCACACATCACCACTACTTGTTATCACCTCCCCATTTGCGCCCTACTATATAGCCATAATTTTTAAAATTTTTTTTTTTGTTTTTTTGCCGCTGTCTCCCGCGTTTGCGAGGTAGCGCAAGGAAACAGAGGAAAGAAATGGCCCAACCCACCCCCATACACATGTATCTACATACACGTCCACACATGCAAATATACATACCTACACAGCTTTCCATGGTTTACCCCAGACGCTTCACATGCCCTGATTCAATCCAGTGACAGCACGTCAACCCTGGTATACCACATCGATCCAATTCACTCTATTCCTTGCCCTCCTTTCACCCTCCTGCATGTTCAGGCCCAGATCACACAAAATCTTTTTCACTCCATCTTTCCACATCCAATTTGGTCTCCCACTTCTCCTCGTTCCCTCCACCTCCGACACATATATCCTCTTGGTCAATCTTTCCTCACTCATTCTCTCCATGTGTCCAAACCATTTCAAAACACCCTCTTCTGCTCTCTCAACCACGCTCTTTTTATTTCCACACATCTCTCTTACCCTTACGTTACTTACTCGATCAAACCACCTCACACCACACATTGTCCTCAAACATCTCATTTCCAGCACATCCAGCCTCCTGCGCACAACTCTATCCATAGCCCACGCCTCGCAACCATACAACATTTTTGGAACCACTATTCCTTCAAACATACCCATTTTTGCTTTCCGAGATAATGTTCTCAACTTCCACACATTCTTCAAGGCTCCCAGGATTTTCGCCCCCTCCCCCACCCTATGATCCACTTCCGCTTCCATGGTTCCATCCGCTGCCAGATCCACTCCCAGATATCTAAAACACTTTACTTCCTCCAGTTTTTCTCCATTCAAACTTACCTCCCAGTTGACTTGACCCTCAACCCTACTGTACCTAATAACCTTGCTCTTATTCACATTTACTCTTAACTTTCTTCTTTCACACACTTTACCAAACTCAGTCACCAGCTTCTGCAGTTTCTCACATGAATCAGCCAACAGCGCTGTATCATCAGCGAACAACAACTGACTCACTTCCCAAGCTCTCTCATCCACAACAGACTTCATACTTGCCCCTCTTTCCAAAACTCTTGCATTCACCTCCCTAACAACCCCATCCATAAACAAATTAATCACCCATAGTAAAGACCTAATATATCAGATTGGCTTTCCAGTGTCTTTTATGAGATAATAAACAGACTCAATCACTTTGCTGAATATTTCTAGAGCTAAGATTTATAGCTTCAATTGGCCTGAATTATGTATATGACTTGTTTGTTGAATAACTTTACTCATTTTATTATTTCTTCTAAATGGGAGTCAGCATTTGTGAGGGGAATGTAAGAGCTACACCCTCATCGATAATAATTATAAGCTTAGAAAAAAGAACTTTAGTTGAGAATCCCTTTTGTCTATCCCTGAGAGCCACACTCTCTTTGGGAATATGGGTCACAGTTCAAAGAACAGAATCACCTTACTTGGGCTGCATCTTGCCACTCTTCTCACAGAACATGTGGAACACCCTCAGTCCATGAATCTTCTTTGCCTCTCTTAGTAATTGTTTTGTAGGTTCTGTTGTGGTTTTATACCAGCTTTTCTCCTTGTGATTTTCAACTAAGTATTATTTAATCAGTATTTCACATTATTGTAAGGTGAAATGACTCATTGATTTGTTTCCTCTTATTACCTCTTCATCACATGTATCTGTCAAATTGTAAACCTGGCCAACTTGGCCAACTTCTTGGAAACTTTAAGTAGGATATGTTTTGTTTTTTCAAGTTTTACTCATTATGTTTGTGATTATTTGAAAAATTATTAGTGTATGAGTTAGTTCTACTGAAGAGAACTGTGAGTTTTTTAATGTACATGAATGTAACCAGGATGAGAAGAAAGGAGAAGGGTGAAATATGTAGTATGTTTAGGGAAAGAAACATGCATCCTATGGCTCTTAAGTGAAACTAAGCTCAAGGGGAAGGGGAAGTGTGGTTTGGGAATGGCTTAAGGGGGAAGTGTAGGGTTAGTGTGAGGATTACAGCAAAGGAAGGGGTAGCACTTCTGCTGAAGGAGTAGTTGTGATAATGTGAGGAAGAGTGTAAGGAAGTGAGCACCCAGATTGATGTGGGTGAAAATGAATGTGGATTACAGAACATGAGTGATTGTTAGTACTTCTGCATCTGTTGGTGAGAGGGGTGAGGAAGAGATGCAAGTGTTATGGGAGGAGCTGAAGGAATGCATAAGCAATTTTGATTTAAGGGATTTAGCAATGGCGAAGGGCGATGTGAATGAAAGAGTAAGTATTGTGACAGTTAAGGATATAGTTTGGGGCATGGCATACCCATTGTAAATGAAAACAGTGAACAAGTTATGGAGTTGTTTTCAAAAATATTTTTGAAGTAAGTGAATAGTTTGAGGAGAAGAAAAGAACAAGTTGGGACATTATTGAAGGGAGAGGATGGGGGTGGTAACAGGCAAAGAATAAGTGAAGACAAGGTGAAATGAGTATTTTGAAGTACTGTTGAATTCTTAAATGTATCAAAGAGTAGTATTTGTGGGGTGTTTGGGACATGGAGGTGCACAAAACAAGACAGTCATAGCAAATGGCTTGGTGATTGCCTTGCATAAGATTAAATGTGTTATTGCAGCTGGAGTAGATGGGATTGTAGTTGAATTTCTGGGAAAGATAGTGACACTGTTGTTAGTTGGTTAGGGAATTTCTGGAGAAAGGTAATGACTGTTGTTAGTTGGTTATTCAGGATTTTCAGCAGATGTTTGGCTCAAAATGAGGTGCCTAAGGGTTGGCAGAATGCCTGTATAGTGCCACTACATAAAAGCAAGGGGAACAAAAGTGAGTGATCAAATTTCAGTAATATAAGTATGTTGAATATACCTAATAAGTTTTATAGGAAAGTGGTGATGGAGAGGGTGGCAGCATGCATAGAGCATCAGCTCAGGAAGGAACAGTATGGCTTTAGGAGTGTTAGTGGGTGTGTGGAAGAATCTGTGTGAGACATTTAAAGAAAGAAAAGAAACTGTAATTGGCTTTCATAGGTCCTGATAAAGTGAATGTTAGGGTTGATAGAAATACTTTGTGGAAGGTGTTATAAATGTATGGTGTTAGAGGAAAGCTATTGAAGCAGGGAAGAATTTCTGTCACTTGAGTAAGGCATGTGTGCAAGTAGGAAGAGAGGAGAATGAGTGGTTCCAGGTTGAAGGTGGGTCAGTGACAAATGTATTTGATGTCATAATGACTGATTAATCTTTTTGTAGATGGTTTGGTGAGGGAGATAAATACAAGGGTCTTAGAATGACTGTTTGTTGGGGATGGGGGGCTGGAAGGTGTCTGTTGCAGTTTGCTGATGACAGGTCTTATGATAGACTTGAGTGAAAAACTTCAGGAGCTGGTATGTGAGTTTGGGAGAAAGTGTTAAATGAGAAAGTTGAGATTTTTATGTAATTAAAATTAAGGTTATTTAATGTAGCAGGGGAAAGAGATAGATTGAGTGTGAAACTTTTTAAAAGACAAGTTTTTCATGTCCTCCAAGATTTGTAAATGCTTTTCCTTGTCTCTTCTTTCTCCCTTTCATTAACCGCTTTATAATTTGGTTAAGGCCCAGCCTAAGTATGGACTTTTGTCTGAGATTAGAGCCTCCAATGCAAAAAAAAAAAAAAAAAAAAAAGAAATGAATACATTGATGGATCTACCTGAGAGGAAGCCATAGATGAGAGAACAGAAAGAAGCAACAAAAAAGGGAGAAATTTGAAAAGCAAAGACTTGAACCACACCCTGTCAAATACTTTAGAGATATTGAGGGCCATGACGAAAGTTTCACAAAAATTCTTGAGAGAGGAGTACACAGGCAAATGACTAGGAACAGATCACCAGTAGACCTTGCATTGTAAAAGACTTATTGGTGATTAGAAGAGAAGGGAATGGGATTCATAGTGTTTGAGAAAGTGAGAACTTAAGAGTTTGAAAGACTTGGTGGTAGCAAAATGATGGTAGCAAAAGTGAGCTGTTGACTGTTAGTTGAAAGAGTTAGAATTATCGTTTTAAGAGGTGCATTGCATCAAGGCATGTTTGTGAGAAGGAAAAGTTTGGTTTTCTAAATAGTGACAAAGTAAGCAAGCAAAGATTGGAGTTTCCAAAGTTCATTTGATTGTCAGTGTGTAGAGACACATGCTCTGAATCCTTCTGCCCTGTTCTACATCTCTTACTGTGCTTTCTTTTATAGTGCCTCTACCATTTGGTGTTTCTATTACTTTCCTTCCATCAATACTCTTTTTCCCTCCCCTTTCCTTGTTGCATGCTTCTGCCAACCACGTTTCTCTCTTGCTGTTTTCTCTATCTTCATTTTCTTTTCCTTTGGTTTAATGTTTACATTCTAGTTTGTTGTATTCTTTATATTTTGTTGTCTTTGTTCCTCTTCTGTCATTTCTAACACATTATTTTCTTTCTTTTCATCTATCATCCTTAACCTCTCTTTGTCTCTTGATTCCTCCTTTGTCATTTGTACTTTCTCTCTTATGACTCATTTTTTCCCTTTCTTAGTATGTCCTGTCCCAGTATCTCTTTCCCTTTTACATTTCTCATTCCTCATATCTTTATTTTCACTCATGTGCATTTCTCTTGTTTAATAACTTGTTTTGATAGATTTTGTCATCCTGGTGTTTCAGTAATTTTCCTTCCTTTTAGCATTCCATGTCGAGTACCAGCTGGACTAGCTGCTTTCCCCCAGGAGCTTATGACCCAACCAAAGAACTTTGCTGCTCACAAGTTTTATGATATTGTTAGCTACAGGTAAGAGATTATTCATTGTGAATTCTAGATTCTTTGATATTGTCATTTACAGGTAGGAGCATTACCTCATGCATTATCTATTGAAATTCTTTGCTGCCATGAGTTGAGGATGAGATATTTTGCTTCTTCTGTTCCATGTCCAGTTAGGCATTACCCTCATAAATAAACACTGTACCAGAAATGTCTGCTTGAAATTTCATGGTTACCAAGTATGTGTTTCCCCACAGTCTTCTTAACTAACACCACTCTTATGTGCATACACATTCAATTTTCTTTGTTTTATAATTATCCATGCATAATTCAATACCTCCTTTGAGATCCCTTTTCCTTTGCATAGTTTTATAATTTCAGAACTTCTTGACCCTTAGTATGCAATGCATGTTAGTAGATACGAACTTAGGTGATTTTGGTGCATATCAATAAAATATTAATTTTCCCTCTTATAAGGGAGTTAGATGATGTTGCTGGCAAGAGCTGGAGAAATATACATCTGTCACCTATAGATCCTCAGTGAGAGTGCTTGGTGTGATGCTGGTTTTACTTGCCTGACATTGTATTTATTTTTATGATTAGAGAAACAACTTCTTTGGTATTGTTTGTATATATTTTTTATTAGAATGACAGTATTTGTTCATTTATTAAAGTAAAGAGTTTGTCTGTGTCAGTAATAAGTAGTAAATAGTATGTATAATTTGTAAATTATACATAAATGTTACATTTCTATAGTGTGAAGTTAGGCCTGGAAAAAGAATTTTTCATGTACTTAGACTTATAAGGAGCATCTATGCCATCAGTGTAAGCCCTCTTTGTTTACTCATGACCCTCCCAAACTATCTGAGAGGAAATTATGTCAACCGTTAAGACATTTTCTTGAGTAGTATATGACATCAACCCGGTTTTAAAGGAAAATAATTAGATTTCATTTGTTTTTCCTCTGAGGAATTACAGTTAAGGGGTTAGAAAATTATGTCTGTATTTGACATTTAGTCACCCTCCATTTACTAGCCAAGGTTCTTACTACATATATTACTTAGGAAGGATTTCTCTCTCCTGTACTTTAACATTGAAAGTGTGAAGTTCATTGAAAATGATGCTCCCCAGTATGAAAAAAAAAAGTTCATACAAAATAAATGTGCACAGAATTATCCATGAATAATGAACAGTGTTGTGTACCATCATCAATTTTGTTGGTAGCATTTTAGATGGACCCTGTTGAGGTGTTTGGACAGCTGCTATATATAAAATATCACTTCTGTTTTTAACTGGCATGGATTGGCACTTCTGCTTACACCTTCCTATAAAACATTATGGTTTCTCTCCTGATGTGATTTCACAGTATACAAAAAGCACACTACATTTATTATTTACATATTTTCAGAGGCAGACCTTTATTATTCACATGAATGAAAATAAAATTTTCTTATCACTAGAAATATAAGTGGTAATATTACAGTAATTGTATCTATATTCTTAAATTGATTAAATTTTCAGTATGTGAGCTTTTGTTTAGGGATAGAACAGGAGCTTAAGTATAACTTCATGAGATGTCAGGAAGATGATTCCTTCATGATTGCATGTAACTGTGTAGTGTGAAATGATTGACTAAATGACTTTAGAATTCTTTTTTTTTTTTATTATTATTATTATGCTTTGTCGCTGTCTCCCGCGTTAGCGAGGTAGCGCAAGGAAACAGACGAAAGAATGGCCCAACCCGCCCACATACACATGTATATACATACACGTCCACACACGCAAATATACATACCTATACATCTCAATGCACACATATATATACACACACAGACATATACATATATACACATGTACATAATTCATACTGTCTGCCTTTATTTGTTCCCATCGCCACCTCGCCACACATGGAATAACAACCCCCTCCCCCCTCATGTGTGCGAGGTAGCACTAGGAAAGACACCAAAGGCCCCATTCGTTCACACTCAGTCTCTAGCTGTCATGTAATAATGCACCGAAACCACAGCTCCCTTTCCACATCCAGGCCCCACACACTTTCCATGGTTTACCCCAGATGCTTCACATGCCCTGGTTCAATCCATTGAGAGCACGTCAACCCCGATATACCACATCATTCCAATTCACTCTATTCCTTGCACGCCTTTCACCCACCTGCATGTTCAGGCCCCGATAACTCAAAATCTTTTTCACTCCATCTTTCCAACTCCAATTTGGTCTCCCACTTCTCCTCATTCCCTCCACCTCTGACACATATATCCTCTTGGTCAATCTTTCCCCACTCATTCTCTCCATGTGACCAAACCATTTCAAAACACCCTCTTCTGCTCTCTCAACCACACTCTTTTTATTTCCACACATCTCTCTCACCCTTACATTACTTACTCGATCAAACCACCTCACACCACATATTGTCCTCAAACATCTCATTTCCAGCACATCCACCCTCCTGCGCACAACTCTATTCATAGCCCACGCCTCGCAACCATACAACGTTGTTGGTACCACTATTCCTTCAAACATACCCATTTTTGCTTTCCGAGGTAATGTCCTCGACTTCCAAACATTCTTCAAGGCTCCCAGAATTTTTGCCCCCTCCCCCACCCTATGATTCACTTCTGCTTCCATGGTCCCATTCGCTGCCAGATCCACTCCCAGATCTCTAAGACACTTTACTTCCTCCAGTTTTTCTCCATTCAAACTTACCTCCCAATTGACTTGACCCTCAACCCTACTGTACCTAATAACCTTGCTCTTATTCACATTTACTCTTAACTTTCTTCTTTCACACACTTTACCAAGCTCAGTCACCAGCTTCTGCAGTTTCTTACATGAATCAGCCACCAGCGCTGTGTCATCAGCAAACAACAACTGACTCAATTCCCAAGCTCTCTCATCCACAACAGACTTCATACTTGCCCCTCTTTCCAAAACTCTTGCATTCACCTCCCTAACAACCCCATCCATAAACAAATTAAACAACCATGGAAACATCACACACCCCTGCTGCAAACCTACATTCACTGAGAACCAATCACTTTCCTCTCTTCCTACACGTACACACGCCTTACATCCTCGATAAAAACTTTTCACTGCTTCTAACAACTTGCCTCCCACACCATATATTCTTATAACCTTCCACAGAGCATCTCTATCAACTCTATCATATGCTATCTCCAGATCCATAAATGCTACATACAAATCCATTTGTTTTTCTAAGTATTTCTCACATACATTCTTCAAAGCAAACACCTGATCCACACATCCTCTACCACTTCTGAAACCACACTGCTCTTCCCCAATCTGATGCTCTGTACATGCCTTCACCCTCTCAATCAATACCCTCCCATATAATTTACCAGGAATACTCAACAAACTTATACCTCTGTAATTTGAGCACTCACTCTTATCCCCTTTGCCTTTGTACAATGGCACTATGCAAGCATTCCGCCAATCCTCAGGCACCTCACCATGGATCATACATACATTAAATAACCTTACCAACCAGTCAACAATAGTCACCCCCTTTTTTAATAAATTCCACTCCAATACCATCCAAACCTGCTGCTTTGCTGGCTTTCATCTTCCATAAAGCTTTTACTACCGCTTCTCTATTTACCAAATCATTTTCCCTAACCCTCTCACTTTGCACACCACCTCGACCAAAACACCCTATATCTGCCACTCTATCATCACATTCAACAAACTTTCAAAATACTCACTCCATCTCCTTCTCACATCACCACTACTTGTTATCACCTCCCCATTAGCCCCCTTCACTGAAGTTCCCATTTGCTCCCTTGTCTTACGCACTTTATTTACCTCCTTCCAAAACATCTTTTTATTCTCCCTGAAATTTAATGATACTCTCTCACCCCAACTCTCATTTGCCCTCTTTTTCACCTCTTGCACCTTTCTCTTGACCTCCTGCCTCTTTCTTTTATACCTCTCCCACTCATTTGCATTTTTTCCCTGCAAAAATCGTTCAAATGCCTCTCTCTTCTCTTTCACTAATAATCTTACTTCTTCATCCCACCACTCACTACCTTTTCTAATCAACCCACCTCCCATGCTTCTCATGCCACAAGCATCTTTTGCACAAGCCATCACTGCTTCCCTAAATACATCCCATTCCTCCCCCACTCTTCTTACTACCTTTGTTCTCACCTTTTTCCATTCTGTACTCAGTCTCCCCTGGTACTTCCTCACACAAGTCTCCTTCCCAAGCTCACTTACTCTCACCACTCTCTTCCCCCCAACATTCTCTCTTCTTTTCTGAAAACCCCCACAAATCTTCACCTTCGCCTCCACAAGATAATGATCAGACATCCCTCCAGTTGCACCTCTCAGTACATTAACATCTAAAAGTCTCTCTTTCGTGCATCTATCAATTAACACGTAATCCAGTAACGCTCTCTGGCCATCTCTCCTACTTACATACGTATACTTATGTATATCTCGCTTTTTAAACCAGGTATTCCCAATCACCAGTCCTTTTTCAGCACATAAATCTACGAGCTCTTCACCATTTCCATTTACAACACTGAACACTCCATGTATACCAATTATTCCCTCAACTGCCACTTTACTCACCTTTGCATTCAAATCACCCATCACTATAACCTAGTCTTGTGCATCAAAACCACTAACACACTCATTCAGCTGCTCCCAAAACACTTGCCTCTCATGATCTTTCTTCTCATGCCCAGGTGCATATGCACCAATAATCACCCATCTCTCTCCATCAACTTTCAGTTTTACCCATATCAATTTAGAATTTACTTTCTTACACTCTTTCACATACTCCCACAACTCCTGATTCAGTAGTAGTGCTACTCCCCTTGCTCTTGTCCTCTCACTAACCCCTGACTTTACTCCCAAGACATTCCCAAACCACTCTTCCCCTTTACCCTTTAGCTTCGTTTCACTCAGAGCCAAAACATCCAGGTTCCCTTCCTCAAACATACTACCTATCTCTCCTTTTTTCTCATCTTGGTTACATCCACACACATTTAGACATCCCAGTCTGAGCCTTCGAGGAGGATGAGCACTCCTCACGTGACTCCTTCTGGTTCCCCTTTTAGGAAGTTAAAATACGAGGGGAGGGTTTCTGGCCCCCCGCTCCCGTCCCCTTTAGTCGCCTTCTACGACACGTGAGGAATGTGTTGGAAGTATTCTTTCTCCCCTATCCCCAGGGATAGAATTCTAGTTTACATAATTATTATGGAATCCTTGAAGGCCAGCATAAAGCTGCAACCTAAATACAAAGGTGGGCACCTGGTCCTCAAAAAGGACCGACGGTTCTAGTTCCAGTCCTTGACTCAAAATGGGTCTATGGTCCCAATCATGGTCCTTCCCAGAGAAAGGAACTATAATGCGGGAGACAGCGACTAATGAAATTAAAAAGAAAAAAAATCCATTGAATGATTGGTCATACACATTTATTGTGCCCGTATTTCCTTTTCTCTTGTATAAAATGTTCCTTATTATTTAAAAGGATCCTGTTACACATGCTGAAATTTCATTACCACTGAAAGAAATACTTTGAGATCTTTAGAATTCCAGTCATCTACATGTAGCAGAAATACTTATGATTACATGTTTACTCTCTTTCAGTGGAATAATGTTATGGATTAGATTGAATTTTCATTTTCTCAATTCCTACATTTTCATAAGCAGGCATGGTCAGGATCTGTAATACACTGGTAAGAAAATGAACTGGGATATATCTGGTAATAGTGATTGGATAAGGCTTTAGTTTGAAGACCTGCAAACAGTTATGTAATGATGCCATATTTTGATGTAGTGTGAATGAAGATGTTATGGAATTAAATAGTTTGTAGGGCAGGCTAGAAGTAAAGTTGAAGACAGGATTTATTAAGTGTAAGAAAACTCAATGCTTGAAATGTATACAAAGGTTCATATGCCAAGGAAGTATCCAATATCTGGACTGAGAAGTTCACTATTTATTTGTATATCTTTTCAACATTAGGTACGTCATTAAAATGTAGATCTTAGGAGTTGGAAAATATTTTAGAACTCCACTCCTCTCAAGTTTCATTGAGGTAATGATATTGATTTTCTAGAAATCTTAGCACTAAACAGATGTAGGTTCGCTAACATGATTTACATGTTACAGTAGATTTCTTAAGCTGAGTTTCCTGATGTCTTTTGTGACAGTATCTGAACTTGTTCCATATGGAGCTTGAAAGTCTTTATAATGTCCTCTCATGTTACCCTTGACAGTGACCTGCCAGTTGGGGGACACTTTGCTGCATTGGAACGCCCAACACTTCTTGCTGCTGATATCCACCAGTTTGTCAATGCTGTAGAGAAGAGGAGCAAGGTCATGTAAGCAAATGCTGATCAGTTTTGTATGGAAAAATATGAATGGAAAAGAATCCATCTTAAAAGATGATTAAGAACTACAATGCGTGAGGAAGAATTGTAAAGGATTTAAGTGATTAAGCTGTACCTGATGGTATTTGAAAATAAATTAATAGAAGGAATTGGTAATTTTCACTTACCCTTTGGACTTTTTTTTCAGATTTAGGAATAAAGTGTTTTACATGGCTCATGAAGATCTATGCTTGATAAAGAAATTTTGGGGAAAAAAATATGCAAAGAGGACAAGGGACAGAAGGATGGAGTAAACAATAATTCTCTCCTTTAATCTGATTGGGAAATCCTTTGATGAATTTGGTAAAAGTGTATTACATGTAGTCACCTCTTTCTGCAAATTATCTTTGAGTGATTTAATTGTCATGTAATGACCCATCTTTATGGGAGAAAAATTTCTCATAATGCAATCAGTGTAGTGTAGTTTGCATGCTCTCTGCTAACCAGTTGTTGCAAAAGAAGTATTGTAGGAACAATGAGTCACTTACTCAGTGATGAGTTGTCCACTGTTGGGTGCAGACCTACACTACTTGCCCTCATCTTGTAATGTTTAAATTTACTATTAAAGTTGCATTCACTGCTGTGTCATCTAAGCAGCCTTCTAGTGTGTTTTCAAGCCCCACTGATATTAAACTAATAATTTAGATATTCACAACAGAGAAAATGGGTGGTACAACAATTGGAAGAGCTATCAAGACAGAAACAAGAATTGGGGAAGGTAGTGACCACGACAGAACTCAAATTCCACTCATTAAATCCCTTATCTCTAAAGTAGGGGAGAAAGAATTCCTCCATATTCACTGCATGTTCTAGAAGACAACTAAAGGGATGGTAGCGGGGACTGGAAACCCCTCTTCTTCTATTTTAATATCTATATAATGGTACAGAAGGAACCAAGCAAGGAGTGCTCATCTGCCTTGAAGGATGTCTGGGGGTGTCTAAATGATTATAGATGTAACCAAGATGATAGGAGAGATGGGTCATCTATTTGAGAAAAGAAACCTAGATGTTCTGGTTCACAGTAAAACAAAGCTCAAGGATAAGGAGAAGAGTGGTTTGGAAATATCTTTGAAGTACAGTCAGGGGTTGGTAAGAGGACAAGAGCAAAGGAAGGAGTCGTTTAATGAGAAAGACAGACAACAGGAGGCCTGATCGGCCCATGACTGGATTGTCTGGTAAAAGAAAAAAATAAGAGTTCAACTTCACAAGAAAATGAATTTTTCTGCTCAGCAGTTTTTTTTAGCTATCACCAACTCCACACTGCTGCACATTAGCCCTCTAGTGTCCCTGTTACCACTCATTAATACAGTTTATTTCTAGCTTTTTCCCTAGAGCATACCCGAATTTATAGGATATTTGTCTAAATGACTTTTGAAGGTATTTATAGTCTTAGCATTCACTACGTCTGACAGTAACTCATTCCGGTGCTCAACACACCTATAGGATAAGAAGCTTTTTCCTATGTCCGTACTACAACGTCTCTTAGCTTTGAGTTTTATTTCATATTCCTGGTAAATGTATTTTCTTGTATTTTGAAAAGATGTTCGTGATTTACTTTATCGGACTTCAGAATTTTGAACACTTGGATTAAGTTGCTGCAAAGTCTACATTTTTTAAGGGAGAAGAAATCCATTCGCATTAGCCTCTTTTCACGTGTCAGATTTCTAAGGGATGGGATCAATTTTGTTGCACATCTTTGTACTTGCTTAAATTTTTTCTCGTTATTTTCCTATAGTTTGGGGACCAAAACTGGACTGCATATAAAGTGTGAGATTTGTTTCTGGTGTCTTGTAATTTAAATCCTGGCTATGAAACCTAACATTTTGTTGCCTTTTTTACTTGCTGCTTGACACTGTTTAGTGTACTTCAGATTTTTGCTAATGACAAGTCCAAGATCCTTTTCTTCATTTACTTTAGAAAGTTTCCAAATAGTTTGTAGTCATAACATATATATTCTTGTCTCCAAAGTACTTAACATTACACTTGTCTACATTAACTTCATTTGCCATCTTGGTAACCACTCTGCTAGTAAGTTCAGATCTCTCTCAATCATTTTACAGTCCTGCTTGTTTATGGCTCTACTTCCTTGTTTAGTATCATCAGCAAATTTGGAAATCTTAGATATGAGACCTGAGATTGAGTTCTAGGTCATTAATGTATATTAAGAAAATAATTGGGCCTAGGACCGACCCCTGTGGCACACCACTCGTTATGTCTAGCCAGTCTAAGGCTTCACCATTTAATACAGGTACACCACCGAATTGCTGGCAACTGATGGTTCAGCACCTCCTATAGTCCAGACAAAATTATGTGAGGGAACTTGAAATTACTGCAGCCACCAGACTAGTTTACTGGGTGGCCACAGATGGCATTGTGTGTAAGGCTCGCTTATTACATTCTTTACACTGCACTTCTTGGCAATGATACTGCAGTTATAAGAGATTCTTAGCTTATTTTGCTTAAATTTAACCCTAGCTATGGCTTCTAAGACATGAGTGTCAGTTGTGGTGTCAAACATAAACACCTGTCCATATCAATCCAAGATAAAGTAGAACTGTTGAAAAAAAAGGACTGTGGTGTTTCAGTGCATAAGCTGTGTGACATCTACAGTATTGGTTCATCAACTGTTTATGATTATGTTTATAAAGAAGCAAAAGGAGAAAATATTGAAATTCTATGCACACCAATTCCAAGAAGTAAATGATGATTAGAAAAACTATGAAAGATGGCATGAGTACTGAGCACAATCAACTGATGATGGAATGGTTTCAACAGTGTCGGACTGATGGAGTGGACCAGTCTGGTAGCATGGGAGATGTATAATTAGTGGGTCAGAGGTGTGTTGATGAATTATCATTACGTGACCACGGTTGGTTCAGCAAAATGGGTAATCCGGCAAGGCTTGGGAACCAAGAGTGCCAGAAAATCGGAGGTGTACTTGCACTACACACTGCATTCTTCTGGTAAGCCAGTCTGTGATCCATGTACAGAGTTCTTCACCAATTCTGAGTGCTTTAAGTATATATAAAAGTCTAGTCAGATACTTTTGGAAATCTAAGTGTACTAGATTAGATGGTATTTTTGGTCTCAATTGTGATAAATAACATTAAAAAATTCTTGCAAATTTGTCAGGCTGGATCTCCTATTGCAGAAACCATGTTGGTTGTCTGATATAATTTTGTAATCTTCTAGAAGCGTGACAATTTTATTGTATTCATTTTTCCATCATTTCACCTAACACTGACATAAGGCTAATTGGGCAATAGTTCAAGGCACGCTTTTTGTCTCCTTTTTTATATATAGGAGTAACATTTGCTACTTACCAGTCAGTTGGCACCTGACCAGCCAATATTGTTGAATATTTTTGTTATGGGGTATATCAGCTGTCTCCTGACCTCTTTTTAATTAAAGACTTCAGAGGTAAGTTATCTGGGCCTTTGAATTTGTTAGGATTTAATTGGTCCAGGTATTTAAGTACTTCAGAGCACTTTATTTCTCTAACCTTCAACTCTTTTTCATCAGATCCTTGAAACATTTTTATTGGTTGCATTATTCGAGATGTTTCTTCAATTGTGAATACGGAGCTAAAAGAATAATTTCATATGGTAGCCATTTCCTTGTCGTCAGTAGTTAGTGTGTCATGTTTGTTTCATAATGGTCCAATTCCTTCTTTTACTGTCTTCCTTTGTCTTATATATTTGAAGAAAGCTTTAGGATTATTCTCAACTTTCAAAGAAATTCTTTTTTCTTCCTCCCATTAATGTCTTATGACCTTCTTACACAGTCTTTGGACTCTGATTAATTCCTGGTGATTTTCATCGTATTCCCAATTGGGTGGTGTGTGAAGTGAGAGGGTTAAGAGAGAAGAGGTGGTGAAAGCCTTGTGGAGCAGAAGATGAAATCCGACAAGGGCAGCAGGTTTGAATGGTATTGCAGTTGAAGTTATTAAGAAAGGGAGAGACTGCGTAGTTGATTGGTTGGTAAGGATATTTCATGTATGTATGGATCATGGTGAAGTGCCTGAGGATTGGCGGAATGCATGTATAATGCCATTGTACAAAGGAAATGGGGATAAAGGTGAGTGTTCAAACTAGAGGAATAAGTTTATTGAGTACTCCAGGAAAATTGTAAGGGATGGCATTGATTGAGAGGGTGAAGGCATGTGCAGAGTATCAGATTGGGAGGAGCAGTGGGGTTTCAGAAGTGGTAGAGGAATTGCAGATCAGGTTTTTGCTTTGAAGAATGTGTGTGAGAAATATTTAGAAAAACAGATGGATTTATGGCATTTATGGAGCTGGAGAAGGCATATGATAGGGGTGATAGAGATGCTTTATGGAAGGTCTTAAGAGTGTGAAGATGGGATGGTTTGGGAGGTAAATGCAAGGATTTTGGAGAGGGGTGAGTACGCATTCTGTTGGGGATGAGAGGGCCTGGGAAGCAAGTCAAGTTGTTGTCTGCTTATGATACAGCACTGGTGGATGATTCGAACGAGAAACTGCAGAAGTTGGTGACTGAGTTTGGAAAAGTGTGAAAGGAGAAAGTTGAGAATCAATGTGAAATAAGAGCAAGATTATTAGGTTCAGCAGGGTTGAGAGACAAGTTAGTTGGGATATAAGTTTGAAAGGAGAAAGGTTGAAGGAAGTGAAGTGTTTTAGATATCTCGTAGTGGACTTGGCAGTGAATGGAATGATGGAAGTGGAAGTGAGTCACAGAGTGAAGGAGGTGGCGAAGGTTCTGGGAGCAATGAAGGATGTGTGGAAAGAGAGTTGCAGCGTGGGGGAGGGGGCGAAGGTTCTGGGAGCAATGAAGGATGTGTGGAAAGAGAAAACATTATCTTGAAGAGCAAAAATGGGTATGTTTGAAGGAATAGTAGTTCCAACAGTATTATATGATTGTAAGGCATGGGCTAAAGATAGGTTTGTAAAGAGGAGGGTGGGTGTGTTGGAAATGAAATGTTTGAGGACAATGTGTGGTGTGAGGTGGTTTGATCAAGCAAGTAATGAAAGGGTAGGAGAGATGTGTGGTAATAAAAAGTGTGGTTGAGAAAGCAGAAGAGGGTGTTGAAATGGTTCGGACATATGGAAAGAATGAGTAAGGAAAGATTGACAAAAAGGATATATGTGTGTCAGAGGTGGAGGGAACAAGGAGAAGCAGGAGACCAAATTGGAGGTTGGAAGGATGGAGTGGAAAAGATTTTAAGCTATCAAGGCCTGCACATGCAGGAGGGAAAATGTCATACGTAGAATAGAGTGAATTGGAACGATGTGGTGTACTAGGGTTGACGTTTTGTCATTGCACTGAACCAGGGTATGTTAAATGTCTTGGGTAAACTATGGAAAGGTCTGTGGGGCCTGGATGTGGTTTTGGTGCATTACACATGACAGGTAGAGAATGAGAGTGAGCAGATGTGGCCTTTTATCATCTGGTTTCTGGCGCTGCCTCGCTGACGCAGGGGTTAGTGATGCCGTTTCCTGTAGGGCAGGTTGGTGCTAGGAATGGATGAGGGCGAGTATATACATGTGTATATATGTACATGTGATATTTATATATATGCATATTTGCATGTAATTATATGTGTATGTATATGAGTGGATAGGTCTTTTTCCATCTGTTCCTCGGCCCTACCTCATTGTTGTGGGAAATGGTGATCAAGTATAATAAATAAAAATAGATAAATAATACATATGCATAAGACCTCACAGTCACATCACAGCAAAGTGAAACTACTGAATTATCCAATCTTCAGTCTGATAATTCCATGAAGTTAGAATAAGCTTTACAAGAACAGTGTAATGTTGGTCACCATTACAGCAAATATGTGATATTCCATCAAGTATTTAGAACACTGGCTCACTCAAAGAGAATGTATCACCAAAGAAGTTCACCACTACCCTTTTCATCACTGAAAGACAATAATCCAATTTGCACTCTCTCATATAATCAATGGTATATGACTTCCACTCAACAGAACCCCAACCTTATTAGCCATCACTTGGGACACACATATGATACTCAACACACCACCCACCGCATGAACACAAGGGCCATTAACAAATTAAACACCCTCAGAACACTTACTGGTACCAATTTTGGACAAGAAAAAGAACCCTGGACTATAAACTATACTTCCCTTGCCTGGTTTTCTACTCTGTCAAAAGTGAATGGAACAAAGATGAAAACTGCACCAAACAGATCCATCAGAACAACTATTGGCTGTCAAGAAACCACAAACATCCAACAATTCCAAAAGGAAAGAAAAATGTTTCCAGTAGTCTCACCCCAATATATCTGGTGCTCCCATCCTTTTGGAATAGCACAAGGATCTTTTTCATATAAATGAAGCAAAGATATTTCTAACACAATCTCATCCCAATGTTTGGCACTCCATTTCTCTGGAACAGCACTTGACCCTTTTATCCAAACTACTCGATAACAAACCCCCAAGTAGAATTAAACACAAACTTAAACTCACATATCCCACAATCCACAATAAACACAATATTGATGGAATATATCAAACAGAAATGACTTGACAAACACTAAACAACTTCCCTTGGGGCCCAGCACTGAGCTCTACTCCACCAAGCCTACACCCATCTCAGTCTCCGCTTCCAATACTCATATATGTTGATCTTTCCAACATTATGAACATAGTTTCCTTATACCACAAGACACATCATTCCCAATATACAACTTCCACATTAAATACATTCTTTAATTGTCATACTCACCTCACAGACACACACAACAAACCACTATATCTTCTGTACCCCCGTCCAGTGGATGCAGCAAGCTTCAGGAGTACTGCGGGATCTTCACAGAAGCACACTAGGACAAGAAGTTAAGGTAATAACACAACTTTTTTTTATCTATTCATTTATTATCCTTGGACCCCTTTATGAGAGGATCCTGGTGTTACACCAGGACCTTTTTTCCAGGTTATCCTCCAGCCCAAGGCTGTGTACATATATTTGTGGGGAAAAGAATGACAAAGTGAGAAGTTCTTTGACAACAGTGTTACATCAACTGATGGTAATACAGCCCTGCTATAGGGGACCTTACACTTAGAGTGTGCAGTAATCTTAAGCAGGCAGAGCCTAATAATAACACACAAACAAAGCAAGTGGTTAACTCTTTACTGACGAGAAAGTACTTTCGTGAGAGACATCTAAGTTTCAGGGAAACATCATGTGTAACAATCTACTTACATTTCTGCAAAAAAGTGTGCTTTGCTTTAGACAAGAGGGAATGCTGAGTGGATTTCATTTGGAATGCAAGAAAAAATGTTTGACTATCACATGGGAGGCTCATGAAGAAGTTAAGTCACCAGGTAGGAATAAGGGAGAAACTCCTCTGATTTGATATAATATCTATGGGGAAGGGAACAAAAGATGCTTGTCAGAGAAGCCTTCCAAAATAGGACGTGCTCACCTACGGAGTGCCTCAAGGTGCTGTTCTGGGACTATTACTATTCCTGATCTAAGTTAACTCCTGCAGGTATGGATTCTTACCTGAATACGTTTGCAGATGATGCAAAGGTCATTAGAGAAGCAAAAAGAAACGTAGAGGCTTGCATCACCTCACAAGGAATGTTTGACAAAGCTTATTTCGTTCAATGAGATACTTATATCAATGATTCTTTTTACTGTATCTTATTTTTCATGACTTTACATTTACAAGGGCTTGAACGCCATTAAACATGTCTTAAACGAACTTTGGAATTTGTGAAAGATTCCTTGTAAGCATATTCAGGTAGAAGGCCACACCAAAAACTGAAGGAAAACAAGAACTTAGACTCTAAGGGCACTGTTCTCTTTACATAACTACTTAATACATTGTATCGATTCCTATGCCCCGATTTGACAGATTATATTTGTAGATTAAATTTCAGCTGATAAGACAAAAATGCGCTTATCGTAAATATTCATACGTACATAAAATATATAATTTATCAAAGAGGTTAGGACATTCCAGAAGAGGCAAACAGGCTACTGGTAGGAAGAACTTCAGTCATATATCTATGTATGTTGGTGTCATTATAATGACAATATTATTATCAGTATATTCTCTGATTAAAAAAAAATTGTCTTTCGATGTTTGAGTTCATGTCAGTAAAAGCTTTGAGTTATATAGAAGTTGTTTTTTCACATAATTTATGCTTGCAGTATTGGCAAGTGCTTCATCACGTGTCAGCTTCGCCTGCCGGAAAACCATCATTATTTCTCTGTACGCCAAGTTTAAAGGAAAAAATTGGTACGAGAGACAACATATATTGTTTGCTTAGAGTTCCTGCTTTGTTTGTAGGTAAGCTTATAGGCAAACAATGCCGAAGTACTTTGAAAAACTGCGCCAAGGTATATATTGTATTTAGTAGGGTCGAAAGTACATGGTACATGGAAACAAACCAAGTCATGTATTACCCGGCGGGATAGGTTTAAGTAATTTTCCCTTGACAACTGCTTCATATTCCATGAATTGAGCTGGAAAGTAGATAAGAGCCTGATGGGAGGGCTGTAACTAGGCTAAATTAGTATGAATAATGGTGTCGTCTGCAGTGCGCTTGAGTGTCCTCGGCTGTCATCGTGGATGTTACCGCCAGAATCATCTGTCTCCAGCAGTAACCACCCAACCTCAGCATCTCCAGTCCAACAAGTAAGTTGAAGAGGCGATTAATAATGGCGTGACAGTTTGATTTGCCTCGTGGCAGTGATGTGGTGATGGCATTTGGTCGGGGTGGTCACTTTACATTTGCTCTCCCCACTGAGTTGGTTTGCTGGGGAGCGGGTTGTAGACGTCCCAGTGAACCACGACCTAACCTCAGGGATTGTCTTTCTATCCATGAGAATCTTTAATATAGATCTGTTGTTTACATTTAAGAAGGAATGGAGTAACTTTAGTGGGGTATAAGGTATAAAACTACCGCTAGTTTAGTTTGTAAGTGATTAGCAGAGGAACAGTAGTGTGACAGACAAGGGATGCTAAATGGCCACCCCATACTAGCCATCAAGAATATTTCTGTTGTTTACTGTATAAATTACATTTAACCCTTATAATTTGAATATCAGAATTATCATATTAAGAAAGGGTAAGGCTTGATAGATCAGGAATTATGTGCATCTACTGACAGACAAAATACTCTGAAATGTTTATCATGGTTTAGGATTATTTAAGGAATTAGTTAATTTTGATAAATCCTAGAGATTGTATCTTGCTTCTGAATTTTGATTTGGGCAGACACTTTTATCTGCATTTTTTTCTGTTGACTCTTAGAAAAACTCTTTCTTAATAATAATTTTGAGTATAGCCCCAGTATAGGGTTCCTCAGAAATCAGGATGTGTGTGTGTATTTCCCCCACTGTGATGTAAACGCAGATATCCATGGTTAGGGGAGGGCCTTGAATATGAAAGATATTATGGGGTTAAAAAGGAAGGTAAATATGATATCTCACATTAACCAACTTAATTTAATGTAGCCTAGCTTGCCCTACCTTGCCTTAGCATGACTTACTGTAGTGTAGTCTAGAGTAATGTGCTCAATTATATATACTCTTAAATGATGGGATATTTATTTTTTGTGTGAATTGTATGGACAAGATAATGATGAGGTCCTCATGTTGCCAGTTTCCTTTATGATATAAAAGAAATACATTCAAAAGTAAAGAATATTAAAAAGTTAATTTTTCAGTTTAAGACTGCATGTGTTGTAGCTTTGGGAACATCATTTTACTATTTTTTTTTTATTATACTTTGTCGCTGTCTCCCGCGTTTGCGAGGTAGCGCAAGGAAACAGACGAAAGAAATGGCCCAACCCCCCCCCCCCATACACATGTATATACATACGTCCACACACGCAAATATACATACCTACACAGCTTTCCATGGTTTACCCCAGACGCTTCACATGCCTTGCTTCAATCCACTGACAGCACGTCAACCCCGGTATACCACATCGCTCCAATTCACTCTATTCCTTGCCCTCCTTTCACCCTCCTGCATGTTCAGGCCCCGATCACACAAAATCTTTTTCACTCCATCTTTCCACCTCCAATTTGGTCTCCCTCTTCTCCTTGTTCCCTCCACCTCCGACACATATATCCTCTTGGTCAATCTTTCCTCACTCATCCTCTCCATGTGCCCAAACCACTTCAAAACACCCTCTTCTGCTCTCTCAACCACGCTCTTTTTATTTCCACACATCTCTCTTACCCTTACGTTACTCACTCGATCAAACCACCTCACCCCACACATTGTCCTCAAACATCTCATTTCCAGCACATCCATCCTCCTGCGCACAACTCTATCCATAGCCCACGCCTCGCAACCATACAACATTGTTGGAACCACTATTCCTTCAAACATACCCATTTTTGCTTTCCGAGATAATGTTCTCGACTTCCACACATTTTTCAAGGCCCCCAGGATTTTCGCCCCCTCCCCCACCCTATGATCCACTTCCACTTCCATGGTTCCATCCGCTGCCAGATCCACTCCCAGATATCTAAAACACTTCACTTCCTCCAGTTTTTCTCCATTCAAACTCACCTCCCAATTGACTTGACCCTCAACCCTACTGTACCTAATAACCTTGCTCTTATTCACATTTACTCTTAACTTTCTTCTTCCACACACTTTTCCAAACTCAGTCACCAGCTTCTGCAGTTTCTCACATGAATCAGCCACCAGCGCTGTATCATCAGCGAACAACAACTGACTCACTTCCCAAGCTCTCTCATCCCCAACAGACTTCATACTTGCCCCTCTTTCCAAAACTCTTGCATTTACCTCCCTAACAACCCCATCCATAAACAAATTAAACAACCATGGAGACATCACACACCCCTGCCGCAAACCTACATTCACTGAGAACCAATCACTTTCCTCTCTTCCTACACGTACACATGCCTTACATCCTCGATAAAAACTTTTCACTGCTTCTAACAACTTTCCTCCCACACCATATATTCTTAATACCTTCCACAGAGCATCTCTATCAACTCTATCATATGCCTTCTCCAGATCCATAAATGCTACATACAAATCCATTTGCTTTTCTAAGTATTTCTCACATACATTCTTCAAAGCAAACACCTGATCCACACATCCTCTACCACTTCTGAAACCACACTGCTCTTCCCCAATCTGATGCTCTGTACATGCCTTCACCCTCTCAATCAATACCCTCCCATATAATTTACCAGGAATACTCAACAAACTTATACCTCTGTAATTTGAGCACTCACTCTTATCCCCTTTGCCTTTGTACAATGGCACTATGCACGCATTCCGCCAATCCTCAGGCACCTCACCATGAGTCATACATACATTAAATAACCTTACCAACCAGTCAACAATACAGTCACCCCCTTTTTTAATAAATTCCACTGCAATACCCTCCAAACCTGCTGCCTTGCCGGCTTTCATCTTCCGCAATGCTTTCACTACCTCTTCTCTGTTTACCAAATCATTTTCCTTAACCCTCTCACTTTGCACAGCACCTCGACCAAAACACCCTATATCTGCCACTCTATCATCAAACACATTCAACAAACCTTCAAAATACTCACTCCATCTCCCTCTCACATCACCACTACTTGTTTTCACCTCCCCATTTGCGCCCTTCACTGAAGTTCCCATTTGCTCCCTTGTCTTACGCACTTTATTTACCTCCTTCCAGAGCATCTTTTTATTCTCCCTAAAATTTAATGATACTCTCTCACCCCAACTCTCATTTGCCCTTTTTTTCACCTCTTGCACCTTTCTCTTGACCTCCTGTCTCTTTCTTTTATACATCTCCCACTCAATTGCATTTTTTCCCTGCAAAAATCGTCCAAATGCCTCTCTCTTCTCTTTCACTAATACTCTTACTTCTTCATCCCACCACTCACTACCCTTTCTAATCAACCCACCTCCCACTCTTCTCATGCCACAAGCATCTTTTGCGCAATCCATCATTGATTCCCTAAATACATCCCATTCCTCCCCCACTCCCCTTACTTCCATTGTTCTCACCTTTTTCCATTCTGTACTCAGTCTCTCCTGGTACTTCCTCACACAGGTCTCCTTCTCAAGCTCACTTACTCTCACCACCCTCTTCACCCCAACATTCACTCTTCTTTTCTGAAAACCCATACAAATCTTCACCTTAGCCTCCACAAGATAATGATCAGACATCCCTCCAGTTGCACCTCTCAGCACATTAACATCCAAAAGTCTCTCTTTCGCACGCCTGTCAATTAACACGTAATCCAATAATGCTCTCTGGCCATCTCTCCTACTTACATAAGTATACTTATGTATATCTCGCTTTTTAAACCAGGTATTCCCAATCATCAGTCCTTTTTCAGCACATAAATCTACAAGCTCTTCACCATTTCCATTTACAACACTGAACACCCCATGTATACCAATTATTCCCTCAACTGCCACATTACTCACCTTTGCATTCAAATCACCCATCACTATGACCCGGTCTCGTGCATCAAAACCACTAACACACTCATTCAGCTGCTCCCAAAACACTTGCCTCTCTTGATCTTTCTTCTCATGCCCAGGTGCATATGCACCAATAATCACCCACCTCTCTCCATCAACTTTCAGTTTTACCCATATTAATCGAGAATTTACTTTCTTACACTCTATCACATACTCCCACAACTCCTGTTTCAGGAGTATTGCTACTCCTTCCCTTGCTCTTGTCCTCTCACTAACCCCTGACTTTACTCCCCAGACATTCCCAAACCACTCTTCCCCTTTACCCTTGAGCTTCGTTTCACTCAGAGCCAAAACATCCAGGTTCCTTTCCTCAAACATACTACCTATCTCTCCTTTTTTCACATCTTGGTTACATCCACACACATTTAGGCACCCCACTCTGAGCCTTCGAGGAGGATGAGCACTCCCCGCGTGACTCCTTCTTCTGTTTCCCATTTTAGAAAGTTAATACAAGGAGGGGAGGATTTCTGGCCCCCCGCTCCCGTCCCCTCTAGTCGCTTTCTACGACACGCAAGGAATACGTGGGAAGTATTCTTTCACCCCTATCCCCAGGGATAATATACATATATATATACATATACACATACACACACATACACATACATACGCACATATACACACACACACACACATACATATATATACATATGAGAAATGTAAGAAACAATTTAGAAAACTGAAACTTCTAGCTTGAAATGAATGAAAAAAAAGAATGTCACATAATGGTTCAACCTCTGGCTATGGAAAAAAGGAAATGTATAATTTATTTACACAAACGTCAATAGCAGTTCTCATCAATTTAACCACTGTATCAATAAGCTTCAATGTCTAAGCTACATTTTTCTCCAATTTCACTATTTTCCTTCACATTTTACTATATGAAATAAAAGGATCACTTGAATATTTGGTGTATTTGTTAGAGGTTAGAACACATGACCTAAAATTTTAAGTAAAGCTAAAAGAATGAATGAAAAAAATCTAAGATGGAAAATGAAGTAAAGGGGAAGTAAAGAGCAAGTAAGATCTGTCTATGTCCACCCAACAGAATTTATCTAATAACGAGTTATTTTAGGGAATATTTTTGCCATTTCTTAACAGTTTTCTGGGCTAGGCTAGGATTGCACTCCTAGCAACTAGGGAAGATGGTAGGAGGGCAAAGCTTCATGTGATAAGAAAGATGAAATATAATGGAATTATGCTTTGATATCAAGATGAATTTTATTCGATGATAGCCCAAGAGCAAGGAGGATTATGGAAGAGGGTTGGAATTGTGGTATTTAGAAATCAGGCAATATGAAAAAGTAAATAGATATTAAAACTCATTCGCTTCAGATGAGATGCACCTGTTGTGATGTTTACATGGATCATGCCTTGCATTATAAGGTTTGAAATTTTAAGCATATTTGGATATAATTGGACATAGATGAAACAATTTATTTTTAAAGGCTTGAAACTTCTAATAGGATTTGGGGTTTATTTTCTAGAGGGAAAGGAGGGGAAACACTTGCTCGTTACTAATGATTAAATATTGTTTTTCTTTGCATAAAAGTCTTTGTAGAATGTTTATGATTTATCACTTGTCTTGCATTGTTTTACAATGAAACAGGTTTGCAAAGATTATGATTAATTTAGTTTTCGATTGTGGCCTTTACTTGAGAATCATAAAGTAAGTTATATGACTTACTGTATTCCCTTGTTTTGGTGTATGTTATGCTTTGCTTGTAAGAGGGGAAGGGCATCCTGGTAGTGATTTGCATGGGCATCACATTTATGTGCAGTACCATATGCAAATTCAGGTTATTTTGACAGCAACCACTGATAACATGAAGATAAACTAATATTCCTATGTGTGCCACATCTCCCCTCGCCTTTCAGTATTGAGCTTGGCTGAAAGAGGAAGGAGTTTATCGTGATGGTAATGTTTCCAGTTGGGTTCCATATTATGTAATATTGCGCATGAGGTGCATCTCCACTTAGAAGGATGTGTACTACGTAGAATTTTATTATTATTAGTGACTCTTTTTTCCCTGCCCATGAGATTGGGTTATCCAACAAATCAGTGCACTACTTAAAAGATTAAAAAAAGCATGAAAAACTGTATCAAGCCCTGGCATGGAAGCTCTTACACATTGGGGATAGGAGTTTTCTGATTTCCTGATTTTTTTATGTTGTTGAGTGCATTTTCTGAAATGAGGAAATGTTGATATTTTCTATGTATTTATAGGTGTTTTTATTGGTATGTTGGGATGTAGATACACAAGTACCCTTGAACAGTTGCCCCCTTCACTAGAGGAACTTGGGTTTCCCTTGAGTTAGCCCCTTTTCTGTGGCAGCAATTAGTGTTGTACTGTGTAACCAATTGATCTCTTCTCTTCCTTGGTGAATACAACTTGCCTGGAAGTTGCACAGCTTCCGAATATTTTTTTCCTTCTTGAGATGTGTAGTGTGTCTAGCTTGGGTTAAGGCACTTAAATCTGCCATACATGAGCCATATACTTAGTGAATGTATGTGGTTCTAGAATTACACGTAACACCTCCATGGTTGTTTAATTTGTTTATGGATGGGGTTGTTAGGGAGGTGAATGCAAGAGTTTTGGAAAGAGGGGCAAGTATGAAGTCTGTTGGGGATGAGAGAGCTTGGGAAGTGAGTCAGTTGTTGTTCGCTGATGATACAGCGCTGGTGGCTGATTCATGTGAGAAACTGCAGAAGCTGGTGACTGAGTTTGGTAAAGTGTGTGAAAGAAGAAAGTTAAGAGTAAATGTGAATAAGAGCAAGGTTATTAGGTACAGTAGGGTTGAGGGTCAAGTCAATTGGGAGGTGAGTTTGAATGGAGAAAAACTGGAGGAAGTGAAGTGTTTTAGATATCTGGGAGTGGATCTGGCAGCGGATGGAACCATGGAAGCGGAAGTGGATCATAGGGTGGGGGAGGGGGCGAAAATTCTGGGAGCCTTGAAGAATGTGTGGAAGTCGAAAACATTATCTCGGAAAGCAAAATGGGTATGTTTGAAGGAATAGTGGTTCCAACAATGTTGTATGGTTGCGAGGCGTGGGCTATGGATAGAGTTGTGCGCAGGAGGATGGATGTGCTGGAAATGAGATGTTTGAGGACAATGTGTGGTGTGAGGTGGTTTGATTGAGTAAGTAACGTAAGGGTAAGAGAGATGTGTGGAAATAAAAAGAGCATGGTTGAGAGAGCAGAAGAGGGTGTTTTGAAATGATTTGGGCACATGGAGAGAATGAGTGAGGAAAGATTGACCAAGAGGATATATGTGTCGGAGGTGGAGGGAACAAGGAGAAGAGGGAGACCAAATTGGAGGTG
This sequence comes from Panulirus ornatus, assembly GCF_036320965.1. Classification (NCBI taxonomy): domain Eukaryota; kingdom Metazoa; phylum Arthropoda; class Malacostraca; order Decapoda; family Palinuridae; genus Panulirus; species Panulirus ornatus. The sequence continues at coordinate 14,717,299 of NC_092296.1, forward strand.
GAAAGATGGAGTGAAAAAGATTTTGTGTGATCGGGGCCTGAACATGCAGGAGGGTGAAAGGAGGGCAAGGAATAGAGTGAATTGGAGCGATGTGGTATACCGGGGTTGACGTGCTGTCGGTGGATTGAATCAGGGCATGTGAAGCGTCTGGGGTAAACCATGGAAAGCTGTGTAGGTATGTATATTTGCGTGTGTGGACGTATGTATATACATGTGTATGGGGGGTGGGTTGGGCCATTTCTTTCGTCTGTTTCCTTGCGCTACCTCACAAACGCGGGAGACAGCGACAAAGCAAAAACAAACAAAAAAAAAAACAATTAAATGGCTCAAGAACTTTAGGGCAGTATGAACACTGTGACCTTGAAGGCCTCAATGACCTTGATAGTTGATAGGTCATGGGCTCATATATCTACCCTCCTACTAACTCTCTCAAACTATTTTGAACTTCAGCCTTCCCACAATATAGCCTGTATATGTAGATTGAAAAGAGTGTTTCGTTGCTTCTGTCATGTTGGATGTGAGCACAAAGGTCAGATCTCTTTTGTTTATTATTACTGGAAACCGTTTATGCAGGATTTGGGATCTAGAATCACAGGTCTTTCCCAGCAGAATACAGTCTTTTCTCATATGTCAAGATTAAGAGGGCAAGCACCTGATATGTTAGACCTACAGTGGACTGGTAGTGCCATCGCTTGACAGCCCTATCTGTTCTCCTCCCACTTGAAGGAGGACCCTTCAGGGGCTTTGACTAAGTCAGCACAGTGCTCTTAAGGTCTGCACATATCAGGGGAAAAAAAAAAGGGTTCAAACACACACACACACACACACACACACACACACACACACACACACACACACACACACACACACACCCGGACTTGAAACCTTAAGTTCAACCAAATACTGTATGTTTTTGAGTATTAAAGGTTCTTCTCATAGAAGTTTCACAGAAACAGGTTTGTATCAGAACTATATGTGGAATTTTAATTCCATTCTTGAATTTGGACGATAAGGGAGCTTGATTCCAGTTACTCTTGAACTTTTGCATCTTTTAGCCTTTTGTTTGGAGGAGCATAAGTTTATATTAAGCATTCAGACAGAGTAGGTTGTAACAGATAAGCATCAAATTCTTTGTCAGGTTTGAACATTACTAATGTTATGACAAATCCAGCATATTCTACAATTCTTTTAGGCCACAGGACATGAGTCTTGTATTGATAAAGTCTGAGGATCATAAAGTGAAAGGTAAATAGATGTGCCTGTAAATTAAGCTGTCACAGAAATTTATCAAAGATTCTGTTTTTCTTGACTTTTTGAAGAGTACCAAATTAGCCTGGTTAGCTCTCTTAGGCTTTTCAAGATCTGCAGAAACAGATTGTCTGGAAATGTAATGGTGAATGTGGTGATCATTAATCATAGCACTGTTTAGAAACGTGATAGTGAATGTAATGATTATTAATCCTAGCACTCTGAGAAGTGAAGGGACTAACCAGCATGTCAGAAATGCCTTTACTTGTGACTGAAGCTGGGTTGTACCTTATTAATCTGTGGTTATCCTAACTTTCTGTTGGGAAGCACACATGATATTTCTTGGTACCTAGTAGGCATAAATGAATTGCCATTAATTGATCCTGTCAGGGCTATAGCAGTAGATGGTGGTAAGAAAAATATCCAAATAGCTCTTTTTGATGTTCGTGATTTAACTGTACATTTACTAAATTGATATGATAGTAAAGGTTGGCTCTATTTGTGGGTGTAGGTAGGCTCCACAACTTAAAGTTTTTTGTAGGAGTTTGATATTTTGATATTTTCTCATGAGTTAAAAGGGGCTGGGTTGGTGATGAATTAGTCAGCTCCCCCTTAGAAAGAGGATCTTTGGACTTTTTAACTCATACATTTTTGAAAATTGGGAAATGTAAACTAAACATACAAAGTTTGAACCAACAGAAGAAGGGTTCTTTGTATACACTTTCTCGTTGGTCATGTGAAGGATTGAAGGAAGAGAATAATTCTAGGACAATCTTTTCTAAACTCCTGCATCAGATGAATATAGAATAACTGCTTTACAGACAGTTTTTCAGCCCTTACAGCTGACAGTTTTACAATCTTTTTGAGAAATAAGGACACATTGGCATGCTCCCCATTCAGTCCAGAATGAATTTTGTTCAGAATTTTGGTATATATAGTGTGGTAGCCTGAGTGATCCTCATTTGTAATGTGATAACCTCAAAGGTTTTTATCAAACTGATGGTATACCAGAGTCCAATTTTTTCTTTACATAGGCCACAAACATCCTCTTTCTGTGCAAGTTCCTAAACGTGGCAGTTCAGGAGAATGCTAGGGAAAATATCCTCTCTGGATTCATGTTTATGTTACCATTTAGCATCAGATTGCAAAGTTCTTTTGCATTAAATTCAGCAACATGGCTAGGTTGGCAGGCAAAAAAGGGGATTGTTATAGAGTATGCCAATCCTTTCATTTGTTAGTTAACTGGAAGCCTCACTCCAAGATTTATTGTTTCATTGGTCCTCTGAACATGTTGGAAGCTTTTAAGTTATTGTGCCATGAAATTCCTTGTAGTCTCTTGATGCTTTGAATGGATGCCCCAGGCCACAAGTTGAGCTTCAAATGTTCATGTAAGTGAGGAGTTTTGGTAAGAGAAGTCCATGGTTCTTTTCCCACAGTGTCTATAAAAAGAATATGATCCCTGTATAGTTGACAGGACTGTTTATTAAGGTTTTTTCGTCTTTTTTTAATGAGCATGGAGTATATGATCTGACATCCTATTAAGGTTGGTTTTCATGAAAACAGAGAGGCATTCAAGTGGTGCCTTTTTCTGGGGCAGACTCACAAAGGATGTTGTTTGCAATCAGATGTCTTTTCAACAGTGGTTTCTTTGACGTTATGCAAGGTTCACTGGCTGTAGATGTTTGAAAATTTTGGAACCAAATTTTCCTCTTAATTTTAGTGTGAATCTCTCTCTCCTCTCTCCTCTCCTCTCCTCTCCTCTCCTCTCCTCTCCTCTCCTCTCCTCTCCTCTCCTCTCCTCTCTCTCTCTCTCTCCTCTTCTCTCTCTCTCTCTCTCTCTCTCTCTCTCTCTCTCTCTCTCTCTCTCTCTCTCAGGATTTGATAGCCTTAAGTGGGATGAAACATTCTTGGAACCAGAACTTCATTTTTTCAGTTTCTTATGGCTTGTTGTTTGGGTGTTATTAGACTACCTTGCATGGGGTCAGGAACACGTGTTCAGATACTTTTGCTGCCTTGAAGTTAGGAACTGTGACATTTGCTTAATTCATTTTGCTCATGTGTCAGGTAAGGCAATATCACTCACTTCTGGGACTTTTTCATGGCAGCTGTGTTAATAGATCATCCTCATAAGGATGCATGGTGGCTGTGGAAATAATTTTGGCCACTGGTATATTAAATGAGCACATATCCATAACCAGGCCCCCACAGACCTTTCCATGGTTTACCTCGAACATTTCATGTTCCCTGGTTCAGTCCATTGACAGCATGTCAACCCCAGTATACCACATCATTCCAATTCACTATATCCTGTGCATGCCTTTCACCCTTCTGCATGTTCAGACCCCAATTGCACAAAATCTTTTCCACACCATCCTTCCATCTCCAGTTTGGTCTCCCTGTTTGCCTTGCTCCCTTCACTTTCAACCCATATATCCTCTTTCTCAATCTTTCCTCACTTATTCTCTCCACATGCCCAAAGTGTTTCAGCATAACTTCTTAAGCCCTCTCAACCTCACTTTATTTTTCTTACCCTCTCATTACTTACTCGATCAAACCACCTCGCACCACATGTTTTCCTCAAAAATTTGATTTCTGACACGTCCATTCTCCAGCACACAACCCTATCTGTAGCCTGTGCCTCACATCCATATAATATTGTTGGACTGATATTCCTTGAAACATACCCATTTTTGTTGTCTGAGATAATGTTTTCTCTTTCCATGCATTCATTAGCGTTTCCAGAGCCTTTACCACCTACCCCACCCTATGTGTCACCTTTGCTTCTGTGTTCCATTCGCCATTATGTCCACTCCTGGACATATAAAACTTCCAGTTTTTTCCATTCAAATTCAGACTGCTACTGCTACTGCTTAGGCTGAGCCTTAATTGAAACATAGAGAGAATTATGAAATGGGAAAGTCTTTTGGACATAGTAACCTTGCTTTTATTTATGTTCACTCTCAACTTTCTACTTTCACTTGCTCTTCCAAACTCAGATACCAACTTCTGCAGGTTCACTCTTGAATCTGCCACCAGTGCTGTATCATCAACAAACAGCTGACTCACTTGCAAAGTCCTCTAATTCCTTACAGACAGCATGAATACTGCTCACTCAACTCACATTAACCTCCCTCACCACCTCATCCATAAACAAATTAAACAACCATGGTGACACCACTTGTTCCTGCCTCAGACCAACCATTTCATACATTAAACTACTGTAAAAACTATATGAGTAATGTTGATCTATAGTGATATTCTAAAATGAAGTCTTTACAAATTGCAGGAAAAATGAAAACATCTTCCCAAATTTTCCTGAGTTTTAAAGACCTCTTCAGTGGGAACAGCAGAAACAGTATAGAAAAAGTATATAAACACAAGTTAGGCATACATTATTTATATTTTATATTTGTTAAACTTTTTAACTATGTTGTGTGGACTGATTTTGCAAATGATCTTTCAGGTTTTGGATGGATGTTATGAAAGATGGCTGATGCTCTTCTGCATGCTGAGCTCTTGGCTGCCTGTTCTGCTTTGGGCTACAGTGATGGAGTTAAGTACCATAAGGAGGCTGACTGTCTGGAAACCACGAAGGATCTTGTCCGTTACCTGAGAAAGGATGATGAAAGCCATGAAATACGCCGAGCACTTGGAGAAACACGTGTAGTGCAAACAGACCTCCTTCCTTTGATAAGAGACTACAGCGAGGAGTCTGAACTATTTGATGTGATAATTAGACTGCTGGTCAACTTGACTAATCCAGCTCTCCTGCTTTTCCGTGAGGAGCTTCCAGAGGAAAAGGTTACAAGACAGCAATTCCTGCAGTTGATAACACATCAGCAAGGTTACAAGGATGCTTTCATGGAGGAGAAAGTATGGGCTGTGCTGGTAGGCAAACTGGGTGAACTCCTCGAGCTTGATTGGGAACATCGTCAGGAAGAAGATAAATTACTAATAGAAAGAATTCTTATCCTAGTACGTAATATACTATCTGTTCCTGCTAGTCCAGAGGATGAGAAAAGGACTGATGATGATGCATCTCTCCATGATCAGGTCTTGTGGGCATTACACTTGGCTGGTTTTGAGGATTTGTTGCTGTATATTGCTTCATCAGAGAATGAGCAAGAGTTGTGCTTGCACGTATTAGAGATTATATCTCTCATGCTTAGAGAGCAAGATCCATCACAGCTAGCTCAAGCAGGTCTTCAGCGATCACAGTCAGAGAAAGAGAAGGATGAGCGGGAGCTTTTAGAGATGCGTCAGCGAGAGACTCAAATCAAACAACAACAGAAGCGGAAATATTATGGAGCACGTCATTCCAGATTTGGTGGCACTTATTATGTTCAGAACATGAAAAGCATCAGTGATCGTGACCTCATTTCTCATCAGCCCCTAACTGATATAAAATCCCTCAATTTTGATCGTGCCAAGCGTCCCAAGAAGCACCCTAAACATAGAACTCCAATGCTTGACATCAACAGCACAAGGAGATCAACTCTTGCTATTAGACTTTTTCTGCAGGAATTCTGCATTGAGTTCTTAAATGGTGCATACAACAGCATTATGTACATTGTTAAAGATAACTTAAACAGAGCTCGAGCACAGGAGCACGATGAATCATATTATTTATGGGCAATTAAATTCTTTATGGAGTTCAATAGATATCATCAGTTTAAGATTGAGTTGATCAGTGAAACCTTAAGTGTTCAAACATTTCATTACATTCAAACAAACTTGGAGAATTATTATGAAATGATGACGACTGACAAAAAGAAAATACCTCTGTGGTCACGTCGCATGCATAAGGCATTGAGAGCCTATCAAGAACTCTTAATGACTCTAGCATATATGGACAAGTCACAGACTGAATCTGTTAGAGAATCTTCAAAAGTCTTGAAGAGCAAAATTTTCTATGTGGTCGAATACCGAGAAATGGTTCTCATATTGTTACAGAATTATGATCCCTTGAAGATGACAATAACTTATCTAAAAGATGTGGTTGAAACGACTCATATCTTTCTTAAGCTTCTTGAGGGATTTTGTGGAAAAAACAGACATGTGGTCGTACAAAAGAAGTTAAAAAAGGCTCATAAGAAAAAGGCCACTCCAAGAAATGGTATGAGAATTGAGTTGACAGAAGATAAACTTCAGGACATGTGGGATGAATTATCCTCTGAGTTATCAGCAGTAGTACAGGGTGAGGGGGGTGAACTGCCAAATACTATACCTTTTGATACTCTATCAGAGCAGAGTGAGGAGGAACAAAAAGAATTGGCTATGCGAAGGATTAACAAACTACTACGGAATAGGGAATTGACTGAGGCAGTATCATTGTTGCGATCATCAAGAGACGTGTGGCCAGAGGGAAATGTGTTTGGCTCCCAGGACATGGATCACTCGGAGGAATTCTTATCTCTGCGGGAGATATTTATGGCCAACCTGAATCCAGTTGAGGAAGAACCGGCTGTAGAGACTATTGAAGATGAGGAGGAGGAGGAGGAGGAAGAGGAAAGCATGATGCATATCAGAGAACAGGAATTTGATTTTATCCAGTTTGTGCGGCGTTTTGCAAACACAAAAGTGATGCAATCATATGCAAGATTATTCAAACAGTACCATTTGAATTCTACGCACACTAATCATTGTATTTTGAAGATTTTCCATCGCATTGCCTGGGACTGTAAACTGCCAGCCATGTTTTTCCAGGCCTCTTTGTTTTGTGTATTTCAGCAAGCAATGGAAGATCCAAGACAGTTATCCAATGATTCTGTTAAAGAAATAGTGAAATTTGCTGTGTTTATTTTGCGGAAATTTTTCAGAATGGCTGAAGACAACAGTAAAGTATTCATGGAGCTGTTGTTTTGGAAGACAAACAAAGAAGCGCTTGAGATTGAGTTTGGTTATGCTGAACAGGCCTCTGGTAAACAGGCTGCAAAGCAGATATGGAGAGAGGAAGAAGAAGAAGAATTGAGGAGACTGTTTGAGGAACTAGATGCAGTTCCTGCAGGTGAAAGAGGAGAAAAGGACACGGTGGACCTAATTATGGAAAACCTCATCAGTCAGACCAAGTCACGTCGCATGGTCATCAAGAAGCTAAAGGAGATGAGACTCATTAGGGATATTAAGGATTTGAAACGTAAACCATTAAAGGTTCACACATCCAGAGTATGGACTGAGGATGAAGAGCAAGAGTTGAGGATGCTCTTTGAAGAAAATACAGGTGCTTTGGATGTTGTTGGGCGGATTATGGACAATATGATAGTGAGAAAGCCAAAACACAGAATCATTGAGAAAATCCTTGAACTTGGTCTTGTGTCAGACAGGAAGGAATTGCGGAAGAAGAGGCCAAAGAAACCCAAAGTCCAGGTATCCACAAGACATCTGGGTGAACAGTTTGTGATTGCCAACCAGTCTGATGATGTGGGTGACAGTGAAAGTGACACTGAGGAGTCAGAGAGTGAAAGAAATGATGGTTTTGCTGATGAAGGTATTAGCATTAAGGAACCCACACGTCTAGGTCTCACTGCTCTACCAGTTGCCACACCAGCCTTGATTTCTGAGGCATTGAATACTGTAATTGAGGCCAATATGCAAGAGCCAGTGGAGTGGCTTTCAAAGATTCTACAAGATGTGGCAGATGATCGTGAGGAGGATGGTGACTTTGAACCTGTGCCAGTTCTTGCTATAACAGAATCATGCACTGATGCCATGGAAGATGAAAGATTCCAAAAGTTGCTTAAGCTTTTGGGGCTTAGACCACCCCAGAGTTGCCAGGAAATGTTTTGGCGCATCCCATCATTGCTCTCTGTTGCAGCTCTCCGCAAGAGAGCCCAGTACCTTGTGCAGGGAATGTGTGGAAAAATTGAAGTGGAGAATGCTGATGAGCCTTTAGAACCAGTAGAAACACCAAAAGATGCAGAGAATAAGATGGTACAGAAGAAGAAAAAAGGTGATTTCTAAATCTCCTAAGGCCAAGCAACTTAGGCCTAAGCCTAGGAGCCAGAAAGGGAGTAAGTCACAGACTTTTCTCATGAACAGTTTTGAATCTGAGAATCTTAACTCAGAGGATAAAGAAAACTACAGTCAAGAGTTGCCATCATCTAGGTTAAGTAGCACCATGGACAATGGTGATACTGTCTCACTAGCATCACAGAACTCACAGGTAGTAGATGACTCCAGCGATGATGAAATACCTCTTTCCTCCCTAAGTCATAACTCTTTAAAAGGATGTGATTCTAAGAAAAGAATCATAAGTGGTGAACAGGAAAGTGATGAGAATTCTGATAGATCTCCCAAACAAGAAAGAAAGGTTAAGAAAAAGAGGCGCATAGTAATGAATGATGACTCTGATGATGATACCCCAGTGGTGGAGACTCACGATCTTGTACTTCACTTGGACACAGAATTAACTGAAATGGAAAAGCAAACCAATGATTTCATTACCTTTGATAATGTTGACCAGGAAACTGATATCAGGGAAGTCCCTGCAAGACAAAGGATGTTTGACTCTGATTCTGATGATGACGTACCGTTGCTTTGTGGAAAGCAGAGAGCTAGAGCAATTATAGACAGTGATGATGAATAGTGGTGTATAGGAAAATAGCTATATGGATAAGTGAATGACTTATGATCAATGAAAACCTTTGGAATTTTATTTTAGTATGGTAATGCTTGTTGGTCTTTGGGCATTTAAAGTCATAATTGCATTGTCATCAGAGGTTATGAATTTATTAATTAAAAATAGATATGCAAAAGTTTGAGTATACTGTGATAAAATCTATGTGAAATTTTTTAATGAAGCGTATTGAATATAATATCTGGTATTTTGAAATACTCCTGCAACTCGCTCAAATTTTAAATATTTTTTGTTCAAGGTTATAACCTTAACTTTCAGGTTCCTTAGTTGCAACAGTACATGGAAAGCAGTGTATGCTTGTATTAGTGCTGTAAAAGATTCCTTAAAGAGGCCTGTTTTTATTAGTTTAATGGGTTGGAAGCGTACTGGGGTTTTCTGTACACTGGTGGTTCCCAACCTTTTCAGGTCATGTATCACTAACCTGCCTTTCATCCCCTTTATATACCACTTTATATCTAAAAATCTTAGTTTGACATGGTAAGATACTTTTGTACTTGAATAAATCTTATGTTTATGTCTTAACTTGGGGAACATAAAGATTTTTCATATATATATATATATATGTATATATATATATATATATATATATATATATATATATATATATATATATATATATATATATATATATATATTTTTTATTTTGCTTTGTTGCTGTCTCCCGCGTTAGCGAGGTAGCGCAAGGAAACAGATGAAAAAGAATGGCCCAACCCGCCCACATACACATGTATATACATGCACGTCCAAACACGCAAATATACATACCTATACATCTCAATGTACACATATTTATACACACACAGACATATACATATATACACATGTACATAATTCATACTGTTTGTCTTTATTTGTTCCCATCGCCACCTCGCCACACGTGGAATAACAACCCCCTCCCCCCTCATGTGTGCGAGGTAGCGCTAGGAAAAGACACCAAAGGCACCATTCGTTCACACTCACTCTCTAGCTGTCATGCAATAATGCACCGAAACCACAGCTCCCTTTCCACATCCAGGCCCCACAGAACTTTCCATGGATTCCCCAGACGCTTCACATGCCCTGGTTCAATCCATCGACAGCACATCGACCCCGGTATACCACAGCGTTCCAATTCACTCTATTCCTTGCATGCCTTTCACCCTCCTGCATGTTCAGGCCCTGGTCACTCAAAATCTTTTTCACTCCATCTTTCCACCTCCACTTTGGTCTCCCACTTCTCCTCGTTCCCTCCATCTCTGACACATATATCCTCTTGGTCAATTTTTCCTCACTTATTCTCTCCATGTGACCAAACCATTTCAAAACACCCTCTTCTGCTCTCTCAACCACACTCTTTTTATTTCCACACATCTCTCTCACCCTTACATTACTTACTCGATCAAACCACCTCACACCACATATTGTCCTCAAACATCTCATTTCCAGCACATCCACCCTCCTGTGCACAACTCTATCCATAGCCCACGCCTCGCAAACATACAACATTGTTGGAACCACTATTCCTTCAAACAAACCAATTTTTGCTTTCCGAGATAATGTTCTCGACTTCCAAACATTCTTCAAGGCTCCACGAAATTTTCGCCCCCTCCCCCACCCTATGATTCACTTCCGCTTCCATGGTTCCATCCGCTGCCAGATCCACTCCCAGATATCTAAAACACTTTACTTCCTCCAGTTTTTCTCCATTCAAACTCACCTCCCAATTGACTTGACCCTCAACCCTATTGTACCTAATAACCTTGCTCTTATTCACATTTACTCTTAACTTTCTTCTTTCACACACTTTACCAAACTCAGTCACCAGCTTCTGCAGTTTCTTACATGAATCAGCCACCAGCGCTGTATCATCAGCGAACAACAACTGACACTTCCCAAGCTCTCTCATCCACATCAGACTTCATACTTGCCCCTCTTTCCAAAACTCTTGCATTCACCTCCCTAACAACCCCATCCATAAACAAATTAAACAGCCATGGAGGCATCACACACCCCTGCCGCAAACCTACATTCACTGAGAACCAATCACTTTCCTGTCTTCCTACACGTACACATGCCTTACATCCTCGATAAAAACTTTTCACTGCTTCTAACAACTTTCCTCCCACACCATATATTCTTAGTACCTTCCACAGAGCATCTCTATCAACTCTATCATATACCTTCTCCAGATCCATAAATGCTACATACACACACACATACATATATATATATATATATATATATATATATATATATATATATATATATATATATATATATATATATATATATTTATTATTATTTTATTATTATTATACTTTGTCGCTGTCTCCCGTGTTTGCGAGGTAGCGCAAGGAAACAGACGAAAGAAATGGCCCCCCCCCCATACACATGTATATACATACGTCCACACACGCAAATATACATACCTACACAGCTTTCCATGGTTTACCCCAGACGCTTCACATGCCTTGATTCAATCCACTGACAGCACGTCAACCCTGGTATACCACATCGCTCCAATTCACTCTATTCCTTGCCCTCCTTTCACCCTCCTGCATGTTCAGGCCCCGATCACACAAAATCTTTTTCACTCCATCTTTCCACCTCCAATTAGTACCTTCCACAGAGCATCTCTATCAACTCTATCATATGCCTTCTCCAGATCCATAAATGCTACATACAAATCCATTTGCTTTTCTAAGTATTTCTCACATACATTCTTCAAAGCAAACACCTGATCCACACATCCTCTACCACTTCTGAAACCACACTGCTCTTCCCCAATCTGATGCTCTGTACATGCCTTCACCCTCTCAATCAATACCCTCCCATATAATTTACCAGGAATACTCAACAAACTTATACCTCTGTAATTTGAGCACTCACTCTTATCCCCTTTGCCTTTGTACAATGGCACTATGCACGCATTCTGCCAATCCTCAGGCACCTCACCATGAGTCATACATACATTAGATAACCTTACCAACCAGTCAATAATATAGTCACCCCCTTTTTTAATAAATTCCACTGCAATACCATCCAAACATGCTGCCTTGCCGGCTTTCATCTTCTGCAAAGCTTTTACTACCTCTTCTCCGTTTACCAAATCATTTTCCCTAACCCACTCACTTTGCACACCACCTCGACCAAAACGCCCTATATCTGCCACTCTATCATCAAACACATTCAACAAACCTTCAAAATACTCACTCCATCTCCTTCTCACATCACCACTACTTGTTATCACCTCCCCATTTGCGCCCTTCACTGAAGTTCCCATTTGCTCCCTTGTCTTATGCACTTTATTTACCTCCTTCCAGAACATCTTTTTATTCTCCCTAAACTTTAATGATACTCTCTCACCCCAACTCTCATTTGCCCTCTTTTTCACCTCTTGCACCTTTCTCTTGGTTTCCTGTCTCTTTCTTTTATACATCTCCCACTCAATTGCATTTTTTCCCTGCAAAAATCATCCAAATGCCTCTCTCTTCTCTTTCACTAATAATCTTACTTCTTCATCCCACCACTCACTACCCTTTCTAATCAACCCACCTCCCACTCTTCTCATGCCACAAGCATCTTTTGCGCAATCCATCACTGATTCCCTAAATACATCCCATTCCTCCCCCACTCCCCTTACTTCCATTGTTCTCACCTTTTTCCATTCTGTACTCAGTCTCTCCTGGTACTTCCTCACACAAGTCTCCTTTCCAAGCTCACTTACTCTCACCACCCTCTTCACCCCAACATTCACTCTTCTTTTCTGAAAACCTATATATATATATATATATATATATATATATATATATATATATATATTTTTTTTTTGCTATCTCCTGCGTTTGCGAGGTAGCACAAGGAAACAGACGAAAGAAATGGCCCAACCCTCCCCCATACACATACCTTGATTCAATCCACTGACAGCACGTCAACCCCGGTATACCACATCGCTCCAATTCACTCTATTCTTTGCCCTCCTTTCACCCTCCTGCATGTTCAGGCCCCGATCACACAAAATCTTTTTCACTCCATCTTTCCACCTCCAATTTGGTCTCCCTCTTCTCCTCGTTCCCTCCACCTCCGACACATATATCCTCTCGGTCAATCTTTCCTTACTCATTCTCTCCATGTGACCAAACCATTTCAAAACACCCTCTTCTGCTCTTTCAACCACGCTCTTTTTATTTCCACACATCTCTCTTACCCTTACGTTACTTACTCGATCAAACCACCTCACACCACACATTGTCCTCAAACATCTCATTTCCAGCACATCCATCCTCCTGCGCACAACTCTATCCATAGTCCACGCCTCGCAACCATACAACATTGTTGGAACCACTATTCCTTCAAACATACCCATTTTTGCTTTCCGAAATAATGTTCTCGACTTCCACACATTCTTCAAGGCTCCCAGAATTTTCGCCCCCTCCCCCACCCTATGTTCCACTTCCGCTTCCATGGTTCCATCCGCTGCCAGATCCACTCCCAGATATCTAAAACACTTCACTTCCTCCAGTTTTTCTCCATTCAAACTCACCTCCCAATTGAATTGACCCTCAACCCTACTGTACCTAATAACCTTGCTCTTATTCACATTTACTCTTAACTTTCTTCTTTCACACACTTTACCAAACTCAGTCACCAGCTTCTGCAGTTTCTCACATGAATCAGCCACCAGCGCTGTATCATCAGCGAACAACAACTGACTCACTTCCCAAGCTCTCTCATCCCCAACAGACTTCATACTTGCCCCTCTTTCCAAAACTCTTGCATTCACCTCCCTAACAACCCCATCCATAAACAAATTAAACAACCATGGAGACATCACACACCCCTGCCGCAAACCTACATTCACTGAGAACCAATCACTTTCCTCTCTTCCTACACGTACACATGCCTTACATCCTCGATAAAAACTTTTCACTGCTTCTAACAACTTGTCTCCCACACCATATATTCTTAATACCTTCCACAGAGTATCTCTATCAACTCTATCATATGCCTTCTCCAGATCCATAAATGCTACATACAAAACCATTTGCTTTTCTAAGTATTTCTCACATACATTCTTCAAAGCAAACACCTGATCCACACATCCTCTACCACTTCTGAAACCACACTGCTCTTCCCCAATCTGATGCTCTGTACATGCCTTCACCCTCTCAATCAATACCCTCCCATATAATTTGCCAGGAATACTCAACAAACTTATACCTCTGTAATTTGAGCACTCACTCTTATCCCCTTTGCCTTTGTACAATGGCACTATGCACGCATTCCGCCAATCCTCAGGCACCTCACCATGAGTCATACATACATTAAATAACCTTACCAACCAGTCAACAATACAGTCACCCCCTTTTTTAATAAATTCCACTGCAATACCATCCAAACCTGCTGCCTTGCCGGCTTTCATCTTCCGCAAAGCTTTTACTACCTCTTCTCTGTTTACCAACTCATTTTCCCTAACCCTCGCACTTTGCACACCACCTCGACCAAAACACCCTATATCTGCCACTCTATCATCAAACACATTCAACAAACCTTCAAAATACTCACTCCATCTCCTTCTCACATCACCACTACTTGTTATCACCTCCCCATTTGCGCCCTTCACTGAAGTTCCCATTTGCTCCCTTGTCTTACGCACTTTATTTACCTCCGTGAGTCAGAGGATCATCTCGTCCCCATCACATCATTCAGAGCGATACCAGTTTGCATCAGCCTTCACTCCTGCCTGCAGTAGCATGCTTTTTGACATGTTTCATGAGCTCCTCTTCGCCAACGGAACTACCTTGGCCCACCAGTGATGCTACTACGTTTGTGAATCAAGAACCATTGCAACACAAACCTCGCCAGGTGGTAGAGTGTCCCGCAGTGTATCGAGACAGACTTCCCCAGAACTTTTTTTAAAGGGGAAGTAAATGTTTATAGTTGTGTTACTGGAGTGATAGTTTTCATACATGGTGCTTTGACAAGAAAATAGTGAAATTGGAAAAAATGTAGCTTAGACATTGAAGCTTATTGATACAGTGGTTAAATTGATGAGAACTACTATTGACGTTTGTGTAAATAAATTAAACATTTCCTTTCCATAGCCAGAGGTTGAACCATTATGTGACATTCATTTTTTCATTTCATTTCAAGCTAGAAGTTTCAGTTTTCTAAATTGTTTCTTACATTTTTCACATGTATATATATGTATGTGTGTGTGTGTGTATATGTGCGTGTGTGTGTGTATGTGTGTGTATGTGTATATATATAAGTATATTATCCCTGGGGATAGGGGTGAAAGAATACTTCCCACGCATTCCTCGCGTGTCGTAGAAAGCGACTAGAGGGGACGGGAGCGGGGGGCCAGAAATCCTCCCCTCCTTGTATTTTTTTTTTAACTTTCTAAAATGGGAAACAGAAGAAGGAGTCATGCGGGGAGTGCTCATCCTCCTCGAAGGCTCAGATTGGGGTGCCTAAATGTGTGTGGATGTAACCAAGATGTGAAAAAAGGAGAGATAGGTAGTATGTTTGAGGAAAGGAACCTGGATGTTTTGGCTCTGAGTGAAACGAAGCTCAAGGGTAAAGGGGAAGAGTGGTTTGGGAATGTCTTGGGAGTAAAGTCAGGGGTTAGTGAGAGGACAAGAGCAAGGGAAGGAGTAGCAGTACTCCTGAAACAGGAGTTGTGGAAGTATGTGATAGAATGTAAGAAAGTAAATTCTCGATTAATATGGGTAAAACTGAAAGTTGATGGAGAGAGATGGGTGATTATTGGTGCATATGCACCTGGGCATGAGAAGAAAGATCATGAGAGGCAAGTGTTTTGGGAGCAGCTGAATGAGTGTGTTAGTGGTTTTGATGCACGAGACCGGGTTATAGTGTTGGGTGATTTGAATGCAAAGGTGAGTAATGTGGCAGTTGAGGGAATAATTGGTATACATGGGATGTTCAGTGTTGTAAATGGAAATGGTGAAGAGCTTGTAGATTTATGTGCTGAAAAAGGACTGATGATTGTGAATACCTGGTTTAAAAAGCGAGATATACATAAGTATACTTATGTAAGTAGGAGAGATGGCCAGAGAGCGTTATTGGATTACGTGTTAATTGACAGGCGCGCGAAAGAGAGACTTTTGGATGTTAATGTGCTGAGAGGTGCAACTGGAGGGATGTCTGATCATTATCTTGTGGAGGCTAAGGTGAAGATTTGTATGGGTTTTCAGAAAAGAAGAGTGAATGTTGGGGTGAAGAGGGTGGTGAGAGTAAGTGAGCTTGGGAAGGAGACTTGTGTGAGGAAGTACCAGGAGAGACTGAGTACAGAATGGAAAAAGGTGAGAACAATGGAAGTAAGGGGAGTGGGGGAGGAATGGGATGTATTTAGGGAATCAGTGATGGATTGCGCAAAAGATGCTTGTGGCATGAGAAGAGTGGGAGGTGGGTTGATTAGAAAGGGTAGTGAGTGGTGGGATGAAGAAGTAAGATTATTAGTGAAAGAGAAGAGAGAGGCATTTGGACGATTTTTGCAGGGAAAAAATGAAATTGAGTGGGAGACGTATAAAAGAAAGAGACAGGAGGTCAAGAGAAAGGTGCAAGAGGTGAAAAAAAGGGCAAATGAGAGTTGGGGTGAGAGAGTATCATTAAATTTTAGGGAGAATAAAAAGATGTTCTGGAAGGAGGTAAAAGATATATATATATTTTTTTTTTTTCATACTATTCGCTATTTCCCGCGATAGCGAGGTAGCGTTAAGAACAGAGGACTGGGCCTTTGAGGGAATATCCTCACCTGGACCTCTTCTCTGTTCCTTCTTTTGGGAAAAAAAAAAAAAAAAAAAGGGGGAGGATTTCCAGCCCCCTGCTCCCTTCCCTTTTAGTCGCCTTCTACGACACGCAGGGAATACGTTTGCGCGTTTGCGAGGTAGCGCAAGGAAACAGACGAAAGAAAATGGCCCAACCCCCCCCATACACATGTATATACATACGTCCCCACACTCAAATATACATACCTACACAGCTTTCCATGGTTCACCCCAGACGCCTCACATGCCTTGATTCAATCCACTGACAGCACGTCAACCCCGGTATACCACATCGCTCCAATTCACTCTATTCTTTGCCCTCCTTTCACCCTCCTGCATGTTCAGGCCCCGATCACACAAAATCTTTTTCACTCCATCTTTCCACCTCCAATTTGGTCTCCCTCTTCTCCTCGTTCCCTCCACCTCCGACACATATATCCTCTTGGTCAATCTTTCCTCACTCATCCTCTCCATGTGCCCAAACCACTTCAAAACACCCTCTTCTGCTCTCTCAACCACGCTCTTTTTATTTCCACACATCTCTCTTACCCTCACGTTACTCACTCGATCAAACCACCTCACACCACACATTGTCCTCAAACATCTCATTTCCAGCACATCCATCCTCCTGCGCACAGCTCTATCCATAGCCCATGCCTCGCAACCATACAACATTGTTGGAACCACTATTCCTTCAAACATACCCATTTTTGCTTTCCGAGATAATGTTCTCGACTTCCACACATTCTTCAAGGCCCCCAGAATTTTCGCCCCCTCCCCCACCCTATGATCCACTTCTGCTTCCATGGTTCCATCCGCTGCCAGATCCACTCCCAGATATCTAAAACACTTCACTTCCTCCAGTTTTTCTCCATTCAAACTCACCTCCCAATTGACTTGACCCTCAACCCTACTGTACCTGATAACCTTGCTCTTATTCACATTTACTCTTAACTTTCTTCTTCCACACACTTTACCAAACTCAGTCACCAGCTTCTGCAGTTTCTCACATGAATCAGCCACCAGCGCTGTATCATCAGCGAACAACAACTGACTCACTTCCCAAGCTCTCTCATCCCCAACAGACTTCATACTTGCCCCTCTTTCCAAAACTCTTGCATTTACCTCCCTAACAACCCCATCCATAAACAAATTAAACAACCATGGAGACATCACACACCCCTGCCGCAAACCTACATTCACTGAGAACCAATCACTTTCCTCTCTTCCTACACGTACACATGCCTTACGTCCTCGATAAAAACTTTTCACTGCTTCTAACAACTTTCCTCCCACACCATATATTCTTAATACCTTCCACAGAGCATCTCTATCAACTCTATCATATGCCTTCTCCAGATCCATAAATGCTACATACAAATCCATTTGCTTTTCTAAGTATTTCTCACATACATTCTTCAAAGCAAACACCTGATCCACACATCCTCTACCACTTCTGAAACCACACTGCTCTTCCCCAATCTGATGCTCTGTACATGCCTTCACCCTCTCAATCAATACCCTCCCATATAATTTACCAGGAATACTCAACAAACTTATACCTCTGTAATTTGAGCACTCACTCTTATCCCCTTTGCCTTTGTACAATGGCACTATGCACGCATTCTGCCAATCCTCAGGCACCTCACCATGAGTCATACATACATTAAATAACCTTACCAACCAGTCAACAATACAGTCACCCCCTTTTTTAATAAATTCCACTGCAATACCATCCAAACCTGCTGCCTTACCGGCTTTCATCTTCCGCAAAGCTTTCACTACCTCTTCTCTGTTTACCAAATCATTTTCCCTAACCCTCTCACTTTGCACACCACCTCGACCAAAACACCCTATATCCGCCACTCTATCATCAAACACCTTCAACAAACCTTCAAAATACTCACTCCATCTCCTTCTCACATCACCACTACTTGTTATCACCTCCCCATTTGCGCCCTTCACTGAAGTTCCCATTTGCTCCCTTGTCTTACGCACTTTATTTACCTCCTTCCAGAACATCTTTTTATTCTCCCTAAACTTTAATGATACTCTCTCACCCCAACTCTCATCCGCCCTCTTTTTCACCTCTTGCACCTTTCTCTTGACCTCCTGTCTCTTTCTTTTATACATCTCCCACTCAATTGCATTTTTTCCCTGCAAAAATCGTCCAAATGCCTCTCTCTTCTCTTTCACTAACACTCTTACTTCTTCATCCCACCACTCACTACCCTTTCTAATCAACCCACCTCCCACTCTTCTCATGCCACAAGCATCCTTTGCGCAATCCATCACTGATTCCCTAAATACATCCCATTCCTCCCCCACTCCCCTTACTTCCATTGTTCTCACCTTTTTCCATTCTGTACTCAGTCTCTCCTGGTACTTCCTCACACAGGTCTTCTCAAGCTCACTCACTCTCACCACCCTCTTCACCCCAACATTCACTCTTCTTTTCTGAAAACCCATACAAATCTTCACCTTAGCCTCCACAAGATAATGATCAAACATCCCTCCAGTTGCACCTCTCAGCACATTAACATCCAAAAGTCTCTCTTTCGCACGCCTGTCAATTAACACGTAATCCAATAACGCTCTCTGGCCATCTCTCCTACTTACATAAGTATACTTATGTATATCTCGCTTTTTAAACCAGGTATTCCCAATCATCAGTCCTTTTTCAGCACATAAATCTACAAGCTCTTCACCATTTCCATTTACAACACTGAACACCCCATGTATACCAATTATTCCCTCAACTGCCACATTACTCACCTTTGCATTCAAATCACCCATCACTATGACCCGGTCTCGTGCATCAAAACCACTAACACACTCATTCAGCTGCTCCCAAAACACTTGCCTCTCTTGATCTTTCTTCTCATGCCCAGGTGCATATGCACCAATAATCACCCACCTCTCTCCATCAACTTTCAGTTTTACCCATATTAATCGAGAATTTACTTTCTTACACTCTATCACATACTCCCACAACTCCTGTTTCAGGAGTATTGCTACTCCTTCCCTTGCTCTTGTCCTCTCACTAACCCCTGACTTTACTCCCCAGACATTCCCAAACCACTCTTCCCCTTTACCCTTGAGCTTCGTTTCACTCAGAGCCAAAACATCCAGGTTCCTTTCCTCAAACATACTACCTATCTCTCCTTTTTTCACATCTTGGTTACATCCACACACATTTAGGCACCCCACTCTGAGCCTTCGAGGAGGATGAGCACTCCCCGCGTGACTCCTTCTTCTGTTTCCCATTTTAGAAAGTTAATACAAGGAGGGGAGGATTTCTGGCCCCCCGCTCCCGTCCCCTCTAGTCGCTTGCTACGACAAGCGAGGAATACGTGGGAAGTATTCTTTCACCCCTATCCCCAGGGATAATATACATATATATATACATATACACATACACACACATACACATACATACGCACATATACACACCCACACACATACATATATATATACATATGAAAAATGTAAGAAACAGTTTAGAACACTGAAACTTCTAGCTTGAAATGAAGGAAAAAAATGAATGTCACATAATGGTTCAACCTCTGGCAATGGAAAAAAGGAAATGTATAATTTATTTACACAAACGTCAATAGCAGTTCTCATCAATTCAACCACTGTATCAATAAGCTTCAATGTCTAAGCCACACTTTTCTCCAATTTCACTATTTTCCTTCACATTTTCAATTGTGTCTGAAGGTTCTACTTCAAGAGTGATTGTTTTTCCAGTAAGGGTCTTCACATCTTGGTTACATCCACACACATTTAGGCACCCCACTCTGCGCCTTTGAGGAGGATGCTTTACTTGTGGTGCTGACTTCCTTTACTTGTGGTGCTGACTTCCAGTATTACTGGCCTTCACGTTGGTCCACCACATCCGGGAGGGTGGCGGTGCTCCTCCAGGCTCAGTCGTCTTAACGAGGTGATTACAGATCTGGGTAAGGTAGAGCAATCCCGACCACCTCACTATCCTCACGGCCTCTCCAGCCACGCTGCCACTGGAGTTGGTATCGATTTCCAGTTCCACAGTATCTCCGTTTCCCTCCTACGACTGACGGCTTTTCTCCATTATCTCCTTCCTTCTTCTTCTCCTTTTTGTGTCTCCTCAAATTTCCTCCTTGTCAACACTTTACGAGAATAAATCTTTTCTCCATTATCTCCTTCCTTCTTCTTCTCCTTTTTGTGTCTCCTCAAATTTCCTCCTTGTCAACACTTTACGAGAATGAATCTTCAAAATGGACGTAACCCCTGGCGACGCGTGGGTGAAGCATCTGGGGTAAACCATGTTCTTGTGGGGCCTGCATAAAGCCCAAGGATGAAGCATCAACGCCACTTTTCATCAACTGTCCATTTCAGGCAACTCATCCTTCTTTCAAACTGGCTGTAGCTGTTCCATCTTGGAATAGATGGAGCTGTTGGTCAGAACAAGATGGTTGAGACTGCAGGCTCTACTGACTTATCTGAGGAGGGATTGGCAGTGTCTACAAATTATGATGCCTTCTGGTCAAGCACCTGTATGCTCAAGTGTAATCCTTCTCCATCATTTGCTGCAACTTCTTAATGCACTTCATTTTGAATTAAGCAAGCAAGGGTTCAGGCCAGCATTCATCAAACTTGAAGCATTTCCCATCCACTTTTCAGGGGTGTTGTATATTTCAGATGAATTAACTTGCGGGTGTTTTTTCATCCCCTTATTTTTGTTCTGCATTTCTTTATTAGTTATGTTGTTGGTGACATTTTTTAACTGCCTATGATGGTGAGGTAAGTTTAAATGGAGAAAAACTGGAGGAAGTAAAGTGTTTTAGATATCTGGGAGTGGATCTGGCAGCGGATGGAACCATGGAAGTGGAAGTGAATCATAGGGTGGGGGAGGGGGCGAAAATCCTGGGAGCCTTGAAGAATGTGTGGAAGTCGAGAACATTATCTCGGAAAGCAAAAATGGGTATGTTTGAAGGAATAGTGGTTCCAACAATATTGTCTGGTTGCGAGGCGTGGGCTATGGATAGAGTTGTGCGCAGGAGGGTGGATGTGCTGGAAATGAGATGGTTGAGGACAATGTGTGGTGTGAGGTGATTTGATCGAGTAAGTAATGTAAGGGTAAGAGAGATGTGTGGAAATAAAAAGAGTGTGGTTGAGAGAGCAGAAGAGGGTGTTTTGAAATGGTTTGGGCACATGGAGAGAATGAGTGAGGAAAGATTGACCAAGAGGATATATGTGTCGTAGGTGGAGGGAACGAGGAGAAGTGGGAGACCAAATTGGAGGTGGAAAGATGGAGTGAAAAAGATTATGTGTGATCGGGGCCTGAACATGCAGGAGGGTGAAAGGAGGGCAAGGAATAGAGTGAATTGGATCGATGTGGTATACCGGGGTTGACGTGCTGTCAGTGGATTGAATCAGGGCATGTGAAGCGTATGGGGTAAACCATGGAAAGCTGTGTGGGGCCTGGATGTGGAAAGGGAGCTGTGGTTTCGGGCATTATTGCATGACAGCTAGAGACTGAGTGTGAACGAATGAAGCCTTTGTTGTCCTTTCCTAGCACTACCCCGCACACATGAGGGGGGGAGGGGGATGGTATTCCATGTGTGGTGACGTGGCGATGGGAATGAATAAAGGCAGACAGTGTGAATTGTGTGCATGGGTATATATGTATGTGTCTGTGTGTGTATATATATATGTGTACATTGAGATGTATAGGTATGTATATTTGCGTGTGTGGACGTCTGTGTATATACATGTGTATGGGGGTGTGTTGGGCCATTTCTTTCGTCTGTTTCCTTGCGCTACCTCGCAAACGCGGGAGACAGCGACAAAGCAAAATAAAAAAAAATGATATATATATATATATATATATATATATATATTCTTTTTTTTCTTTTAAACTATTCGCCATTTCCCGCGTTAGCGAGGTAGCATTAAGAACAGAGGACTGGGCCTTTTTTGGAATATCCTCACCTGGCCCCCTCTGTTCCTTCTTTTGGAAAAAAAAAAAAAACCCCCGAGAGGGAAGGATTTCCAGCCCCCCGCTCCCTCCCCTTTTAGTCGCCTTCTACAACATGCAGGGAATACGTGGGAAGTATTCTTAATTCCCTATCCCCAGGGATAAAATATATATATATATATATATATATATATATATATATATATATATATATATATATATATATATAGTATGAAGTCTGTTGGGGATGAGAGAGCTTGGGAAGTGAGTCAGTTGTTGTTCGCTGATGATACAGCGCTGGTGGCTGATTCATGTGAGAAACTGCAGAAGCTGGTGACTGAGTTTGGAAAAGTGTGTGGAAGAAGAAAGTTAAGAGTAAATGTGAATAAGAGCAAGGTTATTAGGTACAGTAGGGTTGAGGGTCAAGTCAATTGGGAGGTGAGTTTGAATGGAGAAAAACTGGAGGAAGTGAAGTGTTTTAGATATCTGGGAGTGGATCTGGCAGCAGATGGAACCATGGAAGCGGAAGTGGATCATAGGGTGGGGGAGGGGGCGAAAATCCTGGGGGCCTTGAAGAATGTGTGGAAGTCGAGAACATTATCTCGGAAAGCAAAAATGGGTATGTTTGAAGGAATAGTGGTTCCAACAATGTTGTATGGTTGCGAGGCGTGGGCTATGGATAGAGTTGTACGCAGGAGGATGGATGTGCTGGAAATGAGATGTTTGAGGACAATGTGTGGTGTGAGGTGGTTTGACCGAGTGAGTAACGTAAGGGTAAGAGAGATGTGTGGAAATAAAAAGAGCGTGGTTGAGAGAGCAGAAGAGGGTGTTTTGAAGTGGTTTGGGCACATGGAGAGGATGAGTGAGGAAAGATTGACCAAGAGGATATATGTGTCGGAGGTGGAGGGAACAAGGAGAAGAGGGAGACCAAATTGGAGGTGGAAAGATGGAGTGAAAAAGATTTTGTGTGATCGGGGCCTGAACATGCAGGAGGGTGAAAGGAGGGCAAGGAATAGAGTGAATTGGAGCGATGTGGTATACCGGGGTTGACGTGCTGTCAGTGGATTGAAGCAGGGCATGTGAAGCGTCTGGGGTAAACCATGGAAAGCTGTGTAGGTATGTATATTTGCGTGTGTGGACGTATGTATATACATGTGTATGGGGGGGGGTTGGGCCATTTCTTTCGTCTGTATCCTTGCGCTACCTCGCAAACGCGGGAGACAGCGACAAAGTATAATAAAAAAATAAATAATATATATATATATATATCCTTGGGGATAGGGGAGAAAGAATACTTCCCACGCATTCCTCACGTGTCATAGAAGGCGACTAAAGGGACGGGAGCTGGGGTCCAGAAACCCTCCCCTCCTTGTATTTTAACTTTCTAAACGGGGAAACAGAAGAAGGAGTCACGTGGGGAGTGCTCATCCTCCTCGAAGGCTTGGACTGGGGTGTCTAAATGTGTGTGGATGTAACCAAGATAAGAAAAAAGGAGAGATAGGTAGTATGTTTGAGGAAAGGAACCTGGATGTTTTGGCCCTGAGTGAAATGAAGCTCAAGGGTAAAGGGGAAGAGCAGTTTGGGAATGTCTTGGTAGTAAAGTCAGGGGTTAGTGAGAGGACAAGAGCAAGGGAAGGAGTAGCACTACTCCTGAAACAGGAGTTGTGGGAGTATGTTATAGAGTGTAAGAAAGTAAATTCTAGATTGATATGGGCAAAACTGAAAGTTGATAGAGAGAGATGGGTGATTATTGGTGCATATGCACCTGGGCATGAGAAGAAAGATCATGAGAGGCAAGTGTTTTGGGAGCAGCTGAATGAGTGTGTTAGTGGTTTTGATGCACAAGACCGGGTTATAGTGATGGGTGATTTGAATGCAAAGGTGAGTAATGTGGCAGTTGAGGGAATAATTGGTATACATGGGGTGTTCAGTGTTGTAAATGGAAATGAAGAGCTTGTAGATTTATGTGCTGAAAAAGCATTGGTGATTGGGAATACCTGGTTTAAAAAGCGAGATATACATAAGTATACGTATGTAAGTAGGAGAGATGGCCAGAGAGCATTATTGGATTACGTGTTAATTGATAGGCGCGCGAAAGAGAGATTTTTGGAAGTGAATGAGCTGAGAGGTGCAACTGAAGGGATGTCTGATCATTATCTTGTGGAGGTGAAGGTGAAGATTTGTAGGGGTTTTCAGAAAAGAAGAGAGAATGTTGGGGGTCCAGAGAGTAAGTGAGCTTGGGAAGGAGACTTGTGTGAGGAAGTACCAGGATAGACTGAATACAGAATGGAAAAAGGTGAGAACAAAGGAGGTAAGGGGAGTGGGGGAGGAATGGGATGTATTTAGGGAAGCAGTGATGGCTTGCGCAAAAGATGCTTTGGCTTGAGAAGCGTGGGAGGTGGGTTGATTAGAAAGGGTAGTGAGTGGTGGGATGAAGAAGTAAGATTATTAGTGAAAGAGAAGAGAGAGGCATTTGGATGATTTTTGCAGGGAAACAATGCAAATGAGTGGGAGATGTATAAAAGAAAGAGGCAGGAGGTCAAGAGAAAGGTGCAAGGGGTGAAAAAGAGGGCAAATGAGAGTTGGGTGAGAGAGTATCATTAAATTTTAGGGATAATAAAAAGATGTTCTGGAAGGAGGTAAATAAAGTGCGTAAGACAAGGGAGCAAATGGGAACTTCAGTGAAGGGGCTAATGGGGAGGTGATAACAAGTATTGGTGATGTGAGAAGGAGATGGAGTGAGTATTTTGAAGGTTTGTTGAATGTGTTTGGTGATAGAGTAGCAGATGTAGGGTTTTTTGGTCAAGGTGGTGTGCAAAGTGAGAGGGTTGGGGAGAGTGATTTGGTAAACAGAGAAGAGGTAGTAAAGGCTTTGCGGAAGATGAAAGCCGGCAAGGCAGCAGGTTTGGATGGTATTGCAGTGGAATTTATTAAAAAAGGGGGTGGCTGTATTGTTGACTGGTTGGTAAGGTTATTTAATGTATGTATGATTCATGGTGAGGTGCCTGAGGATTGGCGGAATGCGTGCATAGTGCCATTGTACAAAGGCAAAGGGGATAAGAGTGAGTGCTGAAATTACAGAGGTATAAGTTTGTTGAGTATTGCTGGTAAATTATATGGGAGGGTATTGATTGAGAGGGTGAAGGCATGTACAGAGCATCAGATTGGGGAGGAGCAGTGTTGTTTCAGAAGTGGTAGAGGATGTGTGGATCAGGTGTTTGCTTTGAGGAATGTATGTGCGAAATACTTAGAAAAGCAAATGGATTTGTATGTAGCATTTATGGATCTGGAGAAGGCATATGATAGAGTTGATAGAGATGCTCTGTGGAAGGTATTAAGAATATATGGTGTGGGAGGCAAGTTGTTAGAAGCAGTGAAAAGTTTTTATTGAGGATGTAAGGCATGTGTACGTGCAGGAAGAGAGGAAAGTGATTGGTTCTCAGTGAATGTAGGTTGTGGGAGGGGTGTGTGATGTCTCCATGGTTGTTTAATTTGTTTATGGATGGGGTTGTTAGGGAAGTGAATGCAAGAGTCTTGGAAAGAGGGGCAAGTATACAGTCTGTTCTGGATGAGAGAGCTTGGGAAGTGAGTCAGTTGTTGTTCGCTGATGATACAGCGCTGGTGGCTGATTCATGTGAGAAACTGCAGAAGCTGGTGACTGAGTTTGGTAAAGTGTGTGAAAGGAGAAAGTTGAGAGTAAATGTGAAGAGCAAGGTTATTAGGTACAGTAGGGTTGAGGGTCAAGTCAATTGGGAGGTAAGTTTGAATGGAGAAAAACTGGAGGAAGTAAAGTGTTTTAGATATCTGGGAGTGGATCTGGCAGCGGATGGAACCATGGAAGCGGAAATGAATCATAGGGTGGGGGGAGGGGTCGAAAACTCTGGGAGCCTTGAAGAATGTTTGGAAGTCGATAACATTATCTCGGAAAGCAAAAATGGGTATGTTTGAAGGAATAGTGGTTCCAACAATGTTGTATGGTTGCGAGGCGTGGGCTATGGATAGAGTTGTGCGCAGGAGGATGGATGTGCTGGAAATGAGATGTTTGAGGACAATATATGGTGTGAGGTGGTTTGATCGAGTAAGTAATGGAAGGGTAAGAGAGATGTGTGGAAATAAAAAGAGTGTGGTTGAAAGAGCAGAAGAGGGTGTTTTGAAATGGTTTGGTCACATGGAGAGGATGAGTGAGGAAAGATTGACCAAGAGGATATATGTGTTAGAGGTGGAGGGAACGAGGAGAAGTGGGAGACCAAATTGGAGGTGGAAAGATGGAGTGAAAAAGATTTTGATTGATTGGGGCCTGAACATGCAGGTGGGTGAAAGGCGTGCAAGGAATAGAGTGAATTGGAACGATGTGGTATACCGGGGTCGACATGCTGTCAATGGATTGAATCAGGACATGTGAAGCGTCTGGGGTAAACCATGGAAAGCTGTGTGGGGCCTGGATGTGGAAAGGGAGCTGTGGTTTCGGTGCATTATTACATGACAACTAGAGACTGAGTGTGAACGAATGGCGCCTTTGTTGTGTTTTCCTAGCGCTGCCTCGCACACATGAGGGGGGAGGGGGATGTTATTCCATGTGTGGCGAGGTGGCGATGGGAATAAATGAAGGCAGACAGTATGGATTATGTACATGTGTATATATGTATATGTCTGTTGCGTGTATATATATGTGTACATTGAGATGTATAGGTATGTATATTTGCATGTGTGGACGGGTATGTATATACATGTGTATGTGGGTGGGTTGGGCCATTCTTTCGTCTGTTTCCTTGCGCTACCTCGCTAACGCGGGAGACAGCGACAAAGGAAAATAAATATAAATAGATAAATAAATATATATATATATTCATTATTTATTTTTATTTTTCTTTGACGCTCTCTCCTGCGTTAGCGAGGTAGAGCAAGGAAACAGACGAACGAAAGGCTCAACCCACCCACATACATATGTATATACATACACGTCCACACACGCAAATATATATACCTATACATCTCAACGTATACATATATATACACACACAGACATATACATATATACACATGTACATAATTCATACTGTCTGCCTTTATTCATTCCCATCGCCACCTCCCCACACATGAATTACACCCCCCTACACCCCTCATGTGTGCGAGGTAGCGCTAGAAAAGACAACAAAGGCCCCATTCGTTCACACTCAGTCTCTAGCTGGCATGGAATAATGCACCGAAACCACAGCTCCCTTTCCACATCCAGGCCCCACAGAACTTTCCATGGTTTACCCCAGACGCTTCACATGCCTTGGTTCAATGCATTGACAGCACGTCGACCCCGGTATACCACATCATTCCAATTCACTATTCCTTGCACACCTTTCACCCTCCTGCATGTTCAGGCCCCAATTACTCAAAATCTTTTCACTCCATCTTTCCACCTCCCATTTGGTCTCCCACTTCTCCTCGTTCCCTCCACCTCTGACACATATATCCTCTTGGTCAATCTTTCCTCGCTCATTCTCTCCATGTGACCAAACCATTTCAAAACACCCTCTACTGCTCACTCAACCACACTCTTTTTATTACCACACATCTCTCTTACCCTTTCATTACTTACTCGATCAAACCACCTCACACCACATATTGTCCTCAAACATCTCATTTCCTGCACATCCACCCTCCTGCGCACAACTCTATCCATAGCCCACGCCTCGCAACCATACAACATTGTTGAAACCATTATTCCTTCAAACATACCCATTTTCACTTTCCGAGATAATGTTCTCGACTTCCACACATTCTTCAAGGCTCCCAGAATTTTCACCCCCTCCCCCACCCTATGATTCACTTCCGCTTCCATGGTTCCATCCGCTGCTAAATCCACTCCCAGATATCTAAAACACTTTACTTCCTCCAGTTTTTCTCCATTCAAACTTACCTCCCAATTGACTTGACCCTCAACCCTACTGTACCTATTAACCTTGCTCTTATTCACATTTACTTTTAAGTTTCTTCTTTAGCACACTTTACCAAACTCAGTCACCAGCTTCTGCAGTTACTCACATGAATCAGCCACCAGCGCTGTATCATCAGTGAACAACAACTGACTCGCTTCCCAAGCTCTCTCATCCACAACAGACTGCATACTTGCCCCTCTTTCCAAGACTCTTGCATTCACTTCCCTAACAACCCCATCCATAAACAAATTAAACAACCATGGAGACATCACACACCCCTGCCGCAAACCTACATTCGCTAAGAACCAATCACTTTCCTCTCTTCCTACATGGACACATGCCTTACATCTTCGATAAAAACTTTTCACTGCTTCTACTAACAACTTGCCTCCCACACCATATATTCTTAATACCTTCCACAGAGCATCTCTATCAACTCTATCATATGCCTTCTCCAGATCCATAAATGCTACATACAAATCTATTTGCTTTTCTAAATATTTCTCACATACATTCTTCAAAGCAAACACCTGATCCACACATCCTCTACCACTTCTGAAATCACACTGCTCTTCCCCAATCTGATGCTCTGTACATGCCTTCACCCTCTCAATCAATACCCTCCCATATAATTTGCCAGGAATACTCAACAAACTTATACCTCTATAATTTGAGCACTCGCCTTTGTCCCCTTTGCCTTTGTACAATGGCAGTATGCATGCATTTCGCTAATCCTCAGGCACCTCACCATGAATCATACATACATTAAATAACCTTACCAACCAGTCAAGAATACAGTCACCCCCTTTTTTAATAAATTCCACTACAATACCATCCAAACCTGCTGCCTTGCCGGCTTTAATCTTCCGCAACGCTTTTACTACCTCTTCTCTGTTTACCAAATCGTTTTCCCTAACCCTCTCACTTTGCACACCACCTCGACCAAAACACCCTATATCTGCCACTCTATCATCAAACACATTCAAAATATATGTCATGTAATAATGCACCGAAACCACAGCTCCCTTTACACATTCAGGCCCCACAGAACTTTCCATGGTTTACCCTAGACGCTTCACATGCTCTGGTTCAATCCATTGACAGCACGTCGACCCCAGTATACCACATTGTTCCAATTCACTCTATTCCTTGCATGCCTTTCACCCTCCTGCATGCTCAGGTCCCAATCACTTGAAATCTTTTTCACACCATCTTTCCACCTCCAATTTGGTCTCCCAGTTCTCCTCGTTCCCTCCACCTCTGACATATATATCCTCTTGGTCAATCTTTCCTCACTCATTCTCTCCATGTGACCAAACCATTTCAAAACACCCTCTTCTGCTCTCTCAACCACACTTTTTATTACTACACGTCTCTCTTACCCTATTATTACTTACTCGATCAAACCACTTCACACCACATATTGTCCTCAAACACCTCATTTCCAGCACATCCACCCTGCTCTGTACATCTCTATTTATAGCCCATGCCTCGCAACCATATAACATTGTTGTAACCACTATTCCTTCAAACATACCCATTTTTGCTTTCCAAGATAACGTTCTCGCCTGCCACACATTTTTCAACGCTCCCAGAACTTTCGCCCCTTCCCCCACCCTATGATTCACTTCTGCTTCCATGGTTCCATCCGCTGCGAAACCTGCTACCAGATATCTAAAACACTTCACTTTCTTCAGTTTTTCTCCATTCAAACTTACCTCCCAATTGACTTGTCCCTCAACCCTACTGTACCTAATAACCTTGCTCTTATTCACATTTACTCTCAGCTTTCTTCTTTCAAACACTTTACCAAACTCAGTCACCAGCTTCTGCAGTTTCTCACCCAAATCAGCCACCAGTGCTGTATCATCAGCGAGCAACAACTGACTTCCCAAGCTTTCTCATCCACAACAGGCTGCATACTTACCCGTCTTTCCAAAACTCTTTCATTCACCTCCCTAACAACCCCATCCATAAACAAATTAAACATCCATGGAGACATCACGCACCCCTGCCGCAGACCAACATTCACTGAGAGCCAGTCTTTTTCCTCTCTTCCTACTTGTACACATGCATTACATCCTCAATAAAAACTTTTCACTGCTTCTAACAACTTGCCTTGCACAACCATATATTCTTAATATCTTCCACAGAACATCTCCATCAACTCTATCATATGCCTTCTCCAGATCCATAAATGCTAGATACAAATCCATTTGTTTTTCTAAGTATTTCTCACATACATTGTTCAAAGCAAACACCTGATCCACACATCCTCAATCACTTCTGAAACCACACTGCTCTTCCCCAATCTGATGCTCCGTACATGCCTTCACCCCCTCAATCAATATATATCAAGATATATAGATAAATTTTTGAAGAAACCAAAGCATAATTTTGTATATATAGTGTTAGTTGTAGGCATCTCTTAAGGGAAGCAAATATATATAAAACCTCGTGCTAGACAGTGATGAATAATCTCCAGGTTCTAGTGTTTTGCAAATTCCACAAAATCAGTCTTTCAGTCCATTTACCTTCTTGAACCTTTTTAGATCATTTTGTTGTGCTTTTTTGTATGTATTTGTAATGCAAATAGTTCATATATGTCTTGAAACAAAAAAACAGCTTTACAATTTCACTGTCCTTGATCTAAGGAAGTTTTCAAACCAAATTTATTTTCTGCAAGCCTAGACAGAGCTGACACTTAGCTTCCAGTGTACAAGATCAAATATAATCACAAGTAAGGATCTTTAAAGTTAAATGACCATTTTGCTCTCGATTTGTTTGGTAACTCGTCTACTTCATGAACAGTATGTGGAATAACAAATGAATTATCGTCACATTCCAGTAAATTACCAACTAAGTTACACAGTATAATGGGTAAGAATATAATTACTTGTAATTACTTATTTGTAATGTATCTACTGATGTACCTGTATGGGAGGGAGTTTTACATTCATTTGGCACCATCTCTTGAACATTCTTTTTCATACAGCTTTTGAAATTTCTGTAAGCTCTCTGCATTAATCATGTCTTGTCATTTTAATTCATTCATCCATCGTTCCTGTATTGTAAAAGTACTTCCTCATATTTTTCAACAAGTTTCCTACTTAATTTCATGTTATGTCCTTTGTTTTTTTATCTCTGAATCTCATGAAGAACTGTTCACTGTCTGTGTTACTGATCTGTTTTTATAACATAAAGGTTGTGACCTGGTCACCCATCACTTTTCTCCTCCAGATTGGGCAAACTTAAACACTTGGCTTTCTAAATTTTGGCACCATCTTTGTTGCTCTCATGTTTAGATATAACCAAATTGAGTAGGAGGGAGAGATTGGATGTTTGTTTGAGGAAAGGAACCTGGATATTCTAGCTCAGATTAAAACAAAGCTTAAGGGCAAGGGGGGAAGAATGGTTTGGGGATGTGTTAAAGATAAAGTCAGGGGTTGGAGTGAGGGTGAGAGCCAAGGAAGGGGTAGTGCTTCTGCTGAAGCAGGAGTTGAGGGAATGTATGGAATAGTGTAATGAAATGAGATCCAGGCTCATGTGAATTAGAATTAGTGGATCATGAGAGATGGGTGATTATTAGTGCTTATTTACCTGGCCTCAAAAACAATGAAAAGAAGTATGTTTAAGTGTGTTAGCACTTTTCATGCAAGAGATCAGGTGTGAAAGTGAATGTTGTGATAGTTAAAGGTATAGTTGGAGAGCATGAGATATTTGGTAAGGTGAATAGAGGTGGTGATTAGCTTGTGGAGTTGTGTACTGAAAAAGGACTGGTGATTGGGAATAGCTGGTTCAAAAATAGGTACGTAAGTATACATGGGTAGGAAAGATGGTCAGCGGGATTGTTGGATTACATATTAATTGATGGGCATGCAGAAGGAAGGCTCTTAGATGTGAATGAACTAAGAGAGGCAGCAGATGGGATGGGTATCTGGTGGAGGCATACATGAAGAGTTCTTGAAATTTTCCAATGAGGAAGTGATATTAGTGAAAAGAGGATTGTAAAAGTAAGTTCAAATCCTGGTTAGTATTTGGTTCACAGTCAACTCATTAACTCATCCTCCCCTCGGGGTTACTCAATAGATTTTGAGCATTCAGGGCCTGAACATGTAGGAGGGTGAAAGGCATGCACAGAATAGACTGAATTGGAACAATGTGGTATACTGGGTCAATGTGCTGTAAATGGTCTGAAAGCATGTAAAGCATTTGGGGTAAACCATGGAAAGGTCTGTGGGGCTTAGATATGGATGAGGAGTTGTGGTTTCAGTGCATTACACATGACAGTTAGAGAATGGGTGTGAGTGGATGTGTCCTTTTTCCCTGTAGTTCCTGGTGCTAGGAAGACACAAAAAAGGCCACATTCGCTCACACTTTTCTCTGATGTCATGTGTAGTGCACCAAAACCACAGCTCCCTGTCCACATCCAGGCCCCACAGACCTATTCATGGCTTACCCCAGACCTTTCACATACCCTGGTTCAGTCCATTGACAGCACATAGACCCTAGTATACCAGAATGTTCCAATTCACTCTATTCCTTGCATGCCTCCTACTCTCCTGTATGTTCAGTGAGAGAGATTGTTCATGAAATGGCTTTGAATAAGACATTCAGTTGCCCATGCCATCTTATTGAATATTATAAAAGCAGGCTTTTGTGAAGAGATTGAGTGTGGAATGGCAAAAGGGGAGATTAAGTGATGCTAGGGTTATGGGTGAGGAATGTAAAATTTTTAGGGAAGCATTGCTAGCTTGTATGAGAGAAGTGCGTAGCATGTTGAGGGTGGGAAGTGGGCAGGTGATAAAGGATAGTGAGAGGTGGGATGACAAAATAAATTTGCAAGTGAAAGGGAAAATGCTGGAGTATGGACAGTATTTACAGCAAAGGAATGTAAGTGATTGGGAAATCTTTAAAGTGGCAGAATGTCAGTAGGAAGGTGCAGAGGCTGTAAAAAGAGGGCAAATGGAAGTTGGGTTGAGCCAATATCAGCTAACAAAGAAGACAAAGGTGAGAGGGAGAAAGGTGATTGCTTAAATTACAGAGACATAAGATTGTTGAGTGTACCTGATAAGTTGAATGAAAAAAATAATGATTGAAAGGGTGGTGGTATATTCATAGCATTACATTTGCTTGGTGCAGTGTAGTTTCAGAATTGATAGAGGATGTGTGGATCAGGTGTTTGCTTTGTAGAATATGTGGGAGAAATACTTTGAGAAAAGGAAGGCTTTGTTTGTGGCATTTATGAATTTAGAGAAAGCATAAAGTAGGACTGTTTGAGATGCTTTGTATAAGTTGTTACAATTGTATGGTATGGGAAGAAAGCTATTAGAAGTAGGTAGGAGTTTATATAAGGAGAGTAAGGTGTTTGTGCAAGTAGGTAAAGAGGAGGGTGAGTGGTTCCAGGTGAAGGTGGGTCTGCAGCATGGATGTGTGATGTCACTCGCTGTCTTAATTTGTTTATGTATGTGATGGTGAGAAGGTGAATGCAAGGTCGTGGAGAGATGGGTAGGTATGTAGTCTATTGGGGGTGAGGGGACCTGGGAATAGTCAGTTTGCTGATGACAAGGCACTAGTGGAATATTTGAATAAGAAACTGTACAAAGTAGGTGTTTGAGTTTGGGAGAGTTTGTGAAATGAGAAAGTTGAAAGCAAATGTGAATGAGAAGGTTAAGTTTAGCAGTGCATAGAAAGTGTTTAGCTGGGATGTAAGTTTAAGTGGAAAAAATTGGAGGAAGGGAAATGTTTCAGGTACAAGGGAATTGAACCTAGAAATGGAAGTGAGTCACAGGATGGTGAGGGTGCAAAGGTTCTTGGAGCATTGATGAATGTGTAGAAAGAAAGGTCACTAACTAGGGGGGCAAAAATGGTTAAGTTTGGAGGTATAGTAGTCCCAACGATGTTGTATGGATGCAAAGCTTGAGCTATAGATGAGATTGTATGAAAGAGGAAAGATGTGTTGGAAATGAAATGTTAAAGGACATTAAGTGATGTAAGGAGGTTTGATTAAATGATTAATGATAGGGTAAGAGAGAGGTGTGATAATATGAAGAGTACTGAGAGAGCTGAAGAGGGTGTGCAATTTAACATTGAACATTTTTCTTCAGAGAAAGGATGATGGTAATAACTCAGCATTGATGCAAATATGAAAAAATTGCCTCCAACTTTTAAGTACAACTAGTTTACTAAAATCATTATTAGTTTAGTAAATATTTTTTTTGGTAATTCTTATACTCATTAAAATTTGATGTTGAATGATGCTGAATTTATTTCATACTTTTAACAACTCTAACTTTACATTAGAATCTTTTGTTGAGGTATAACCTCACATAAAAGCATTTATGAAGAGCAGTTATTCATAACAAGATCCACAAGGAAAAGGTGAAAAAGAAACCACCAGAGAACAAATGTTGGGAGATGTTACGGGAAGCTGTTGAAAACTAAGACCAGAGGTAAACACAACTAGAAGAGTAAAATTAGAGGAACTGGGGAATCAATTCAAGGATCACAAAGTGTGTTATGAGATGAGAGAGGAACTAAAAGAATAAATAATTAGTAAAAGTGCATGAACACAGATTTGCATTGGATGAGATACATAACCAAAGGAAAGAAAGCAGAAGGATGAAAGAACAAGAAAAGTCAGAAGGTGCTATTCTAGGTATCTTCGAAAATGTTGAATTGTCGGAATTACAAAAACAGTTCTGGAATGGCAAGGAGAGAAGAAGCAGTTTCTGGTGCTGCTCAGTAGACTGAACATGATGGCTGATGCAGAGGGACAGGAACTTGGGGACATTATAACAGAGGATCCCAGGAGATTGGACAAAGCAGCAGACAATATCATGTACTGTTAGAGACAGAGCAATCAGGATAATTAAGGATCCAGTGGAACATAAGTTTAAAGAAGTGTAGAGCATACAGGATCAGTGCTGCTTAGCCAAAAAGGAGATTATAGAGAAAGTCAATAACAGGGACTGATGAAATAAAACCATTGGACTTAGCCACAAAGTGATTAACAAACCAGAAGGTTGACAGACAAAATTATTTCGTAAGTATTGGACTGGACAATATCAAACTAGAGAGGAAAAAAGAAGAAATGTTCATTAAAAGATAACTGGAGTTTGTTCAATTTCCACTTGGAATCTTAGAATGAATGGTAAAAGAAATTGGTCATTGTGATAAAGACATGAGAGGATGACCAATTCTAGGAGTTCCAGCATTGTTGTGTGGGTGCAAATTGTGAGTCCTAAATCCTATGGAACAGGAGGGTGGATGAGTTGGAAAAGAAGGGCTTGAAGACAACATGAAGTGTTAGGAGGTTTGATTATGTAAGGAACTATGGTGTGATAGATGTGTTAGAATGCTGAGTATGACTGATATAGCTGAACATGGTGTATTGGACATTCAGCATGGTTGCTGTTTTTTGCTCTTTTCACCTTGTCTGCAATTGGCTTGCTTGTGCCCAGTCCACAAACTCACACCTTTTTCATCTTTAGCACACATTACTCACACAACTCTCTACTTTCCACTTTAGGTTTTCCTTTCTCTTTAACTAAGATACAAAGTACAGTTTATATAGATTCTCCAGTAACATATTGGAATGGTACCATTTGTCATGGTGGGCTGGTTGGCTCCTCGGCCCCCTTGACTGGATCTTACTCCACTCTTCTCGACATAACTCTCTGACTAGGTTCTTTTTTTGTTTCTGCAACCTTTGTGCTCTCACATTTAACATTCCCATAGTAAAACACCTCTCCACTCTCCCCTGATCCTTCTGAAACCCACTGTTCAAAGCTGTATCCCCTTTACACTCTCAGATTTCTTATTTATTTATTTATTTATTTTGCTTTGTCACTGTCTCCTGCATTTGCGAGGTAGCACAAGGAAACAGACGAAAGAAATGGCCCAACCCACCCCCATACACATGTATATACACACACGTCCACACATGCAAATATACATACCTATACATCTCAATGTACAAATATATATACACACACAGACACATACATATATACCCATGCACACAATTCACACTGTCTGCCTTTATTCATTCCCATCGCCACCTCGCCACACATGGAATACCATCCCCCTCCCCCCTCATGTGTGCGGGGTAGCGCTAGGAAAAGACAACAAAGGCCCCATTCGTTCACACTCAGTCTCTAGCTGTCATGCAATAATGCCCAAAACCACAGCTCCCTTTCCACATCCAGGCCCCACACAGCTTTCCATGGTTTACCTCAGACGCTTCACATGCCCTGATTCAATCCACTGACAGCACGTCAACCCCGGTATACCACATTGATCCAATTCACTCTATTCCTTGCCCGCCTTTCACCCTCCTGCATGTTCAGGCCCCGATCACACAAAATCTTTTTCACTCCATCTTTCCATCTCCAATTTGGTCTCCCACTTCTCCTCGTTCCCTCCACCTCCGACACATATATCCTCTTGGTCAATCTTTCCTCACTCATTCTCTCCATGTGCCCAAACCATTTCAAAACACCCTCTTCTGCTCTCTCAACCACGCTCTTTTTATTTCCACACATCTCTATCACCCTTACATTACTTACTCGATCAAACCACCTCACACCACACATTGTCCTCAAACATCTCATTTCCAGCACATCCATCCTCCTGCGCACAACTCTATCCATAGCCCACGCCTCGCAACCATACAACATTGTTGGAACCACTATTCCTTCAAACATACCCATTTTTGCTTTCCGAGATAATGTTCTCGACTTCCAAACATTCCTCAAGGCTCCCAGGATTTTCGCCCCCTCCCCCACCCTATGATTCACTTCTGCTTCCATGGTTCCATCCGCTGCCAGATCCACTCCCAGATATCTAAAACACTTTACTTCCTCCAGTTTTTCTCCATTCAAACTTACCTCCCAATTGACTTGACCCTCAACCCTACTGTACCTAATAACCTTGCTCTTATTCACATTTACTCTTAACTTTCTTCTTCACACACTTTACCAAACTCAGTCACCAGCTTCTGCAGTTTCTCACATGAATCAGCCACCAGCGCTGTATCATCAGCAAACAACAACTGACTCACTTCCCAAGCTCTCTCATCCACAACAGACTTCATACTTGCCGCTCTTTCCAAAACTCTTTCATTCACCTCCCTAACAACCCCATCCATAAACAAATTAAACAACCATGGAGACATCACACACCCCTGCCACAAACCTGCATTCACTGAGAACCAATCACTTTCCTCTCTTCCTACATGTACACATGCCTTACATCCTCGATAAAAACTTTTCACTGCTTCTACTAACAACTTGCCACCCACACCATATATTCTTAATACCTTCCACAGAGCATCTCTATCAACTCTATCATATGCCTTCTCCAGATCCATAAATGCTACATACAAATCCATTTGCTTTTCTAAGTATTTCTCACGTACATTCTTCAAAGCAAACACCTGATCCACACATCCTCTACCACTTCTGAAACCAGATTTCTAACTGTAATTTTAAAGTTTACTATTGTTTCTGCTCCAAGTATGGGTTTATGCTTCTTGTAATACAAAAACTCCCAGAGCTCATCTCATGGACCTTGAGTCTCTTAACATTGATTAATCTGGTTCAAAATCTCTCCCCCTCTATAATTTAGCATTTATGTTTTGCATATTTCTCTTTAAAGTATGTACAAATTTTTCTAATGTTTGACTCCCTGCAGTAGAGTATTGTTTTGTACTTATCTACATGCTGAAATCCTTAGTGCAGGGGATTTCATTGTAAACTACAAGGACTTGTAACGCTCTGCCAGGAATGATCCCAGTAGAGCCGAGGCTTTTTGTTTTTCCTCTTGGACAGTCTGGAACAGGTAATCAAAAATGTAGCACTAGTTCCTAACTGCCTGTACACATTTTCAACAAATTTGATCCTTTTTTGTGCTTCAGAGCTTTCTTCCCATAGATAACTCATTTGCTATCCCATTAGGGGCCTTCAACCGCATCCTTATTTTTGTATCTTCTAATTGGGCACCACCTTTCTCTATCCCCCTTCAAAATGCCAAAATTATCATTTCAGAGTGCTCAGCAGTCATTTCTACATGACCTCATTAGTGATTTTCTCCTTTGAGACTGGCATTGCTTTATTGGCTTGGCTGCCTTATGTTTTGCTAGTTGAGGTTATCTTGGCTGGGATGGAGTCATACATCTCATTTTGTAACTCTTTCTCCCTGCAGTCATGGTTTGATCACTCTATCTCTGATACGTATTGCATCAGGGATAGAGCATATCAAGTCATAGAGCTCTTTTCTTCCCCAGAAACCATGTGTTTTTATTTCTGACTGGCATCACTACAAAGCTTTTCTTTAAAATGTCAAGTACACTTTCATAAAAAGAAAGTGTGCCAACATGACTTCTTCCTATTCTCACAAATCTTCCTGGTTCTTAACCAAAACCTCAATAATTTGTGTGATTAGATCTTTCTAACCTGATTATGGCTGACTTTCCAGCAGATAAAGACATTCTTTTTAATACCTTATCATCCTCTAATTCAACTTTAGGCAATTGTGCTCCTAATCATTGTGATCCATCTCTTGCTTGAACCTACACCATCACATGTATTTTCTTTGTGCAGGGTCTCCTAAGTACCCTCCCTGCTACAGGTTTACTAGGTGATGACCCAGAGTGGCATACCTCCCCATGTCCTAAAGGAGTGTATCTCTGAACTAACTGTGATCCTTGCTTGCCCATTTTGCTTTGTTTTAAAGACCCAGACCTTTCCTTCTTAGAAGCATGCCTTAAAATCTGAACATATGTTTGATGACATCTCAGCGTAATTACCTCATGCAAGTCCATATTTGTTGAGTGTATATAGTCCTCTTTATATACTAATATTCTGTATATAATGAGATGCAATGTAATAATAGAATTAAA
This sequence comes from Panulirus ornatus, assembly GCF_036320965.1. NCBI lineage: Eukaryota > Metazoa > Arthropoda > Malacostraca > Decapoda > Palinuridae > Panulirus > Panulirus ornatus. The sequence goes on from NC_092296.1 coordinate 14,756,744, forward strand.
AGAAAAGGAGATATAAGAGAGAGCATGGAAAAAAATGAAGAAAATAAAAGAAGAGTCATTGGGTCCCTTAACAGAATAAGGAAGGGTAGAGATGTAAATATGGAAGTGAAGAGAGGATTGTGGGACAGCATAGTCCTCCCAACCCTAACCTATGCAGCTGAAACATGGACATGGACTGAGTCACAGGTCAAGAATCCAGCTGTGGAAATGAGCTATTTGAGAAGAGCGTTAGGTGTGACTAGGTGGAATTACGAAAGAAATGAAAGGGCGCATGAGAGATGTGTTATGACAGGCAATGCAAAGAGAGTGAATTGTGGAGTGGTAGATTGGGCAAAACTTAATACTTTGAGGTGGTTTGGGCTTGTGGAAAGAATGCAAAACTGGGAGTTTATGAGAGTGTATGATGATACAATTAAAAGGGGTTGATGTGAGTGGAAGATCACCTGTGACATGGGCAAATAGGGTGAGGGAGAGAAATAGTGGAAGAATGTGTGGAATGATGGAAGCTCCTGGAGGGAATGGGCATCAGAGGTATAGATAGGTTGAGGTTTATCTTTACAGAATCATCTAAGTCTTGATATGTCTGCCCATTATATGCTAATTAAGCATTTTGTTTTCTATAGCCAGTCATTTCAAACAATGCACTACATTTACTTTACCCCTTGACATATTTTTGTATTTATGTAGTTGTTGATAAACAAGTTCTTTTTGTAGGAAAGATGGACCAGAACCTTAAAGGATGGTATACAGAGAGGTCACCCATGTGGCCAGGCCAGGCATTCTCTCTCCAAGTCGAGAAGGTTCTGCATGAAAAACAAAGCCAGTTCCAAAATATCAAAATCTTTGAAAGGTGTGAAACAGATTTTGTTTTATTAGGAAATAAGATAAAAGATATCTTCACTAATATGAGATTTCAGTTGTCTTTCAAATTTAATATTACTAGCTCTATAGTATTTGCTAAATTATTCTATTTGATACTCATAACTTATAAAGCAATTTTATATAATGTCATGTCAGTCAGCCATTTTGTAATGACAGCTATTGTGCATCAAACTGTTGGTGGTTATGCAAGTAAGACATTAGTAAAAAGCTAATTTGTTTTATGCTGAAGTTCAAATAAAGTTATTTAATGTGGACTACTGTCATAGTCATTCAGTAGATGGTGGTGATATAAAGTGTCATTGCTTTGGACTTCACTGGTTTTAAGATATGAGTAAAGAAAAAATATGAAGAACTGAGTGTTGAACAACCTCATCTACAGCTTTTAATGTTTTTATTTTCTAATGAGACCATAGTAGCTGTCAAACTAAACTTTTTTTTTTTTTCACTCAATGTAAAATGTATTTCCATGCACAAAAAATATTATCAGTTCACATTTGCAACCACATTTTAGGATGAAATATGCTCATGATATATAGCAAATAGGACTCATACCCAAATCCTTAACATCCTAAATTGATCTTTCTCCAGTTAGTTTTCTGCAAGAGTGGATTTGTGTGAAAATATATTAAAAGCTCCTGCTGTAATTTCTTGCCAAGCTGAGAGAAAATTATTAAAAGATGATGCTGTAACTTATTGCTAAGCGTTATCATCAAGTGCCATACATGTATGAAATCAAAGTACAAAGAGTGCAAAGATGGATGAAGCACTTTGTTGACAGTGTTGGCATTGACATTCTTACCCAGAAGAAATGACTTGGATGACCTTGTATCACTTTCTAGTGCACTCTGAAGATTATCCAATGTCAAGTAGACAAGAATCCACATATTTCAGCACACAGTTTACGGAAGACAAGCTTAAGCTAATTGGTTATGTGTATGTATGTACTTTTCATAGCCTGCTTCATGATGACTTGAAATTTAAGAGATGTTTGCCTTGGAAAAAAGCACTTCTGAAAGAATGCCAGCACAAGAACAGACTCACTTTTGCCAAGAATTATTTGTAATAGGACAATGAAAAGTGGAAGAAAGTCAAGTGGTCTGGTGAGGCCACATTTGATTTTACTGGCAGCTGTAGAGGCATGGTGTACTGAAGGGCAGGTAGTGACCCATACGATCCTAAGTGTATTCAAGCAGCTGCAAAATTTTCAGACTCATTAATGGCTTTGGGTCTTTTGGGTATAATGGTGTTGTAGGTCTTGTGTTTTTACCTTGAAATGTGACTATGAATCAGAATTGATACCTGGAGCTGTTGTGTGATGAATTACTTGACTGGTTTGAGAAGATTGGTCATGATATTTTTATGCAAGATGGTGTAGCATGCCACATTGCTGAATTAATATGTGATTAGTTTCCATTTTGTGGTGTGACATACATTCAGGACTGGCCAGGTAACTCACTGACTTTAATCCTATTGAGAATTTGTGGTTGATTATAAAATCACAGTTGTGTAGGCAGGATACATCCAGCGTTCCTAAGCTCCAGGCCACCATCCAAGATATTTAGGACAACCTTGACCGTACATATCCTCAGCATCTTGCAGCATCTGTTCCCAAGCGCCTTAGGAAAGTAGTGATGGCTTGCGCAGAAGATGCATGTGGCATGAGAAAGGTGGGGGTTGACAAATCAGAAAAGGTAGTGAGGTAGGATGAAGAAGTAAGGTTGTTAGTGAAAGAGAAAAGAGAGACGTTTGGATGATACTTGCAGGGAATTAGTGCAAATGACTGGGAGATGTATAAAAGAAAGCAGCAGGAAGTTAAGAGAAAGTTAAGAGAAGTTAAGAGATGAAAAAGAGAGCTAATGAGAGTTGGGGTTAGAGAGCATCATTTAATTTTCTTGAGAATAAAAAGATGTTTTGGAAGGAGGTAAATATCATGCGTAAGACAAGTGAACAAATGGGAATATCAGTGAAGGGGGCAAGTCGGGAGGTAATAACAAGTAGTAATGAAGTGAGAAGGAGATGGAGAGAGTATTTTGAAAGTGTGTTTGATGATAGTGGCAGATATAGGGTGTTTTGGTCAGGGTGGTGTGTGACATGAGAGGGTCAGGGAGAATGGTTTGGTAAAGAGAGAAGAGGTAGTAAAAGCTTTGTGAAAGGAAATCTGGCATGGTGGTGGGTTTGGATGGTATTGCAGTGGAATTTATTAAAAAGGGGGTGACTTTTGTTGATTGGTTGGTAAGGATATTCACTGTATGTATGGATCATGGTGAGGTGCCTGAGGATTGGCAGAATGCATACATACTGCCATTGTACAAAGGCAAAGGAGATAAAGGTGAGTGTTCAAATTACAGAGGTAAAAGTTTGTTGAGTATTCCTGGGAAATTATTTAGGAAGGTATTGATTGAGAGGTTGAGGGTGTGTACAGAGCATCAGATTGTGGAAGAGCAGTGTGGTTTCAGAAGTGGTAGAGGATGTATGGATCATGTGTTTGCTTAGAAGAATTTTTTTTTTTTTTTATACTTTGTCGCTGTCTCCCGCGTTTGCGAGGTAGCGCAAGGAAACAGACGAAAGAAATGGCCCAACCCCCCCCCCCATACACATGTATATACATACGTCCACACACGCAAATATACATACCTACACAGCTTTCCATGGTTTACCCCAGACGCTTCACATGCCTTGATTCAATCCACTGACAGCACGTCAACCCCGGTATACCACATCGCTCCAATTCACTCTATTCCTTGCCCTCCTTTCACCCTCCTGCATGTTCAGGCCCCGATCACACAAAATCTTTTTCACTCCATCTTTCCACCTCCAATTTGGTCTCCCTCTTCTCCTCGTTCCCTCCACCTCCGACACATATATCCTCTTGGTCAATCTTTCCTCACTCATTCTCTCCATGTGCCCAAACCACTTCAAAACACCCTCTTCTGCTCTCTCAACCACGCTCTTTTTGTTTCCACACATCTCTCTTACCCTTACGTTACTCACTTCGATCAAACCACCTCACACCACACATTGTCCTCAAACATCTCATTTCCAGCACATCCATCCTCCTGCGCACAACTCTATCCATAGCCCACGCCTCGCAACCATACAACATTGTTGGAACCACTATTCCTTCAAACATACCCATTTTTGCTTTCCGAGATAATGTTCTCGACTTCCACACATTCTTCAAGGCCCCCAGAATTTTCGCCCCCTCCCCCACCCTATGATCCACTTCCGCTTCCATGGTTCCATCCGCTGCCAGATCCACTCCCAGATATCTAAAACACTTCACTTCCTCCAGTTTTTCTCCATTCAAACTCACCTCCCAATTGACTTGACCCTCAACCCTACTGTACCTAATAACCTTGCTCTTATTCACATTTACTCTTAACTTTCTTCTTCACACACTTTACCAAACTCAGTCACCAGCTTCTGCAGTTTCTCACATGAATCAGCCACCAGCGCTGTATCATTAGCGAACAACAACTGACTCACTTCCCAAGCTCTCTCATCCCCAACAGACTTCATACTTGCCCCTCTTTCCAAAACTCTTGCATTTACCTCCCTAACAACCCCATCCATAAACAAATTAAACAACCATGGAGACATCACACACCCCTGCCGCAAACCTACATTCACTGAGAACCAATCACTTTCCTCTCTTCCTACACGTACACATGCCTTACATCCTCGATAAAAACTTTTCACTGCTTCTAACAACTTTCCTCCCACACCATATATTCTTAATACCTTCCACAGAGCATCTCTATCAACTCTATCATATGCCTTCTCCAGATCCATAAATGCTACATACAAATCCATTTGCTTTTCTAAGTATTTCTCACATACATTCTTCAAAGCAAACACCTGATCCACACATCCTCTACCACTTCTGAAACCACACTGCTCTTCCCCAATCTGATGCTCTGTACATGCCTTCACCCTCTCAATCAATACCCTCCCATATAATTTACCAGGAATACTCAACAAACTTATACCTCTGTAATTTGAGCACTCACTCTTATCCCCTTTGCCTTTGTACAATGGCACTATGCACGCATTCCGCCAATCCTCAGGCACCTCACCATGAGTCATACATACATTAAATAACCTTACCAACCAGTCAACAATACAGTCACCCCCTTTTTTAATAAATTCCACTGCAATACCATCCAAACCTGCTGCCTTGCCGGCTTTCATCTTCCGCAAAGCTTTCACTACCTCTTCTCTGTTTACCAAATCATTTTCCCCAACCCTCTCACTTTGCACACCACCTCGACCAAAACACCCTATATCTGCCACTCTATCATCAAACACATTCAACAAACCTTCAAAATACTCACTCCATCTCCTTCTCACATCACCACTACTTGTTATCACCTCCCCATTTGCGCCCTTCACTGAAGTTCCCATTTCCTCCCTTGTCTTACGCACTTTATTTACCTCCTTCCAAAACATCTTTTTATTCTCCCTAAAATTTAATGATACTCTTAGAAGAATATATGTGAGAAATACTTAGAAAAACAGATGGATTGTATGTAGCATTTATGGATCTGGAGAAGGCATATTATAGGGTTGATAGAGATGCTTTGTAGAAGGTTTTGAGAGTATATGGTGTTGGAAATAAGTTGCTAGAAGGGTGTAAGGCATGTGTACGAGTAGGAAGACAGGAGAGTGATTGGTTCCCAGTGAATGTCGGTCAGTGGCAGGGGTGTGTGATGTGCCCGTGGTTGTTTTGAATTGTTTCTGGATGGGGTGGTTAGGGAGGTAAATGCAAGAGTTTTTGGAGAGAGGGGTGAATATGCAATCTTTTGGGGATGAGAGGGCTTGTCGACCCCAGTATACCACATTGTTCCAATCCACTCTATTCCTTGCACGCCTTTCGCCCTCTTTCATGTTCAGGCTCCGATTGCTCAAAATCTTTTTCACCCCAGCCTTACACCTCAAATTTGGTCTCCCTCTTCCCCTCATACCCTATACCTCTGACACATATATCCTCTTTGTCAATCTTTCCTCACCCATTCTTTCCATGTGACCAAACCATTTCAACATGCCCTCTTCTGCTCTCTAAACCACACTCTTTCTCCTTTCACACACCTTACCAAACTCAGTCACCAACCTCTGCAGTTTATCACCTGAATCAGCCACCAGCGCTGTATCATCAGTGAGCGACAACTGACCCACTTCCCAAGCCCTCTCATCCACAACAGACTGCATACTTGCCCCTCTCTCCAAAACTCTTGCTTTCACTTCTTTAACTACCCCATCCATAAACAAATTAAACAACCATAGAGACCTCATGCATTCCTGCCACAAACCGGCATTCACTGGGAACCAGTTACTTTCCCCTCTTCCTACTCATACACATGCCTTACATCCTTGGTAAAAACTTTTCACTGCTTCTAGAAACTTACCTCCCACACCATATACTCTTAAAACCTTCCACAAAGCATCTCTATTAACCCTATAATATGCCTTCTCCAGATCCATAAATGCTACATACAAATCCATCTGTTTTTCTAAGTATTTTTCGCATACATTCTTCAAAGCACACCTGATCCACACATCCTCTACCAGGTCTGAAACCACACTGCTCTAACCCCAATCTGATGCTTTGTACATGCTTTTACCCTCTCAATCAATACCCTCCCATATAATTTCCCAGGAATACTCAACAAACTTATACCTCTGTAATTTGAACACTCACCTTTATCCCCTTTGCCTTTATACAGTGGCACTATGCATGCATTCTGCCAATCCTCAGGCACTTCACCATGAACTATACATACATTGAATAACCTTACCAACCAAACAAGAACACAGTCGCCCCCTTTTTTAATAAATTTCACTGCCATACCATCCAAACCTGCCAGCTTGCTGGCTTTCATCTTCCAAAAAAAAAAACATAGAAGGGGGCCAAGTGAGGATATTCCCTCTAAGACTCAGTCCTTTGTTCTTAATGCTACCTCGCTAATGCGAGAAATGGCGAATATGTATGAAAAAGAAATATATGTGTGTTTGTGTGTGTGTGAGCAGCTGTGGCCTTTCTTCATCTGTTCCAGGTGCTACCTCACTGGCGCAGGAATTGGCAATCATAAATGAAAAAGATATATATTTGCATTATCCACATAGGAATACTGATCAAACTTATTAGAATGATATGAAAGATATTAAAAATTGTAATGTCTAAAGTAGTATATTCATCTATAGCACACATTATGGGAAAGTTTTGGTACTGGATGGAGCTATCCAATTCACTGAGAGGGATGAGGCATCATACCAGGAGATGATAACCTTCCTGCCCATCAACTCCCACCCCAATCCAAAGAAGGTTAGTGTGTTTTGGTTGTAATTAGTTTGTTGTAACACAGGACAGAGCAGTTATTGATGATGCATGATGAAAGTATAAACTTGGCACTAGCCTCTAAGAGACTGTGGTTCTTAACCCATGGGTCATACCAAAAATTGGTTTAACAACCCACTTTGAGTGATTGTCAATGATGTCCAATGGATGTCTGAACTTGCCTTTATATTGCAAGTCACTCCTGCTGCCAAAACATACCATTTCTTCTATCAGGCTGTTAGATGTTGAAAAATAGTAGACTGGATTTCATGTTGATAACAAAAGTATATGAAAATTCAATTTATAGGTGTATTCTGTAAATAAATGCATTACAGTGCATTTTGTTTGGCTTAACCACAGTCATCTGTTTTTTCATTTTTGAGAAAGATTATTTTCTTATTTGTCACAAGTAAATTATTTAATTTGTTTTACTTTTCAGTGTTTATGCAGTGATGAAAGAAGTAAAATGACTGTCTTTTCTTTCTCTCCACAAACATGCCATCTCCTCTTGTTATACATAACATTTGACAGCACTTAACATAGCTCATTTTTCTTAACTTGATTTTTGTGCAGTGATCGCTGTATGTAAGCTCTCATTCTAGATTTCCCTGCCATGTTACACTGCTAGCCCTGCCTTTTGGCTACATGGTAGGAGCAATGGATAGCAGCAGTATTTAGGAACATTTAGACAGGAGCATTAGGTAGAAACATTAGGCAGAAGTAGTAGTTAGGGACATTAAGCAGGAGCTGTAGGTAGGATTAGTAGGTAGGAACATTAGGTAGGAGCATGAAGTTGAAGTAGTCTGTAAGAGCATTAGTTAGGAACTTGCACAAACACTCCACCTGAGTTGCCCTTTGCCAGTGACCTTTTAAGGGTGAGGCACTAAAGGCAAAGAGGTGGCACGGAATTTCACTAATTATGGAGATTATTCTCATGGTAACCCCCTTGAGGGAGTTTCAGTTGGGAACTGGCATTGGAGATACTGATAGAGATGCTCTGTGGAAGGTTTTAAGAGTATATGGTGTAGGAGGTAAGTTGCTGGAAGCAGTGAAAAGTTTTTACCAAGTATGTAAGGCATGTGTATGAGTAGGAAGGAAGGACTTTGATTGGTTCCCAGTGAATGTTGGTTTGCAGCGGGGGTGTGTGATGTCTCCATAGTTGTTTAGTTTGTTTATGGATAGGGTGGTTAGGGAAGTGAATGCAAAAGTTTTGGAGAGAGGGGCAAGTGTGCTGTCTGCTGGGGATGAGAGGGCTGGGGAAATGAGTCAGTTGTTGTTCGCTGGTGACTGAATCGGGTGATAAACTGCGGAGGTTGGTGACTGAGCTTAGTAAAGTGTGTGAAGGGAGAAAGTTGAGAGTAAATGTGAATAAGAGCAAGGTGATTAGGTTCAGTAGGGTTGAGGGGCAAGTGTATTGGGAGGTAAGTTTGAATGGAGAAAAACTTGAGGAAGTGAAGTGTTTTGGATATCTGGGAGTGGACTTAGCAGCGGATGGAACCATGGAAGGGGAAGTGAATCTTAGGGTGGGGGAGGGGGCGAAGGTTGGGAGTGTTGAAGAATGTGTGGAAGGCAAGAACGTTATCAGAAAGCAAAAATGGGTATGTTTGAAGGAATAGTGGTTCCAACACCGTTACATAGTTGCGAGGCATGGGCTATAGATAGGGTTGTGTGGAGGAGGGTTTGAGGACAATATGTGGCGTGAGATGGTTTGATCGAGTAAGTAATGAAAGGGTGAGAGGGATGTGTGCAAATGTAAAGAGTGTGGTTGAGAGAGCAGGAGAGGGTGTGTTGAAATGGTTTGGACACATGAGAGAATGAGTGAGGAAAGATTGACAAAGAGGATTTATGTGTCAGAGATGTAGGAAACAAGGAGAAACAGGAGACCAAATTTGAGGTGGAAGGATGGAGTGAAAAAGATTTTGAGCGATTGGGGCCTGAACATACAGGAGGGTGAAAGGAGTGCAAGGAATAGAGTGCATTGGAATGATGTGTTATACTGGGGTTGACGTGCTGTTGATGGATTGAACCAGGGCATGTGAAGCATCTGGGGTAAACCATGGAAAGGTCTCTGGGGCCTGGATGTGGAAAAGGAGCTGTGGTTTTGATGTATCACACACGACAGCTAGAGACTGAGTGTGAATGAATGTGGCCTTTTTGTCTTTTCCTGGCATTACCTTGCTGGAGGGGAGGGATGCTGTTTCCTGTGTGGTGGGGTGGTGATGGGAATGGATGAAGGCAGAAAGTATGAATATGTACATGTGTATATATGTATATGTCTCTGTATGTATACGTTGAAATGTATATGTATGTGCGTGTATGGGCATTTATGTATATATATGTGTATATGAGGGGTTTGGCCATTCTTTGTCTGTTTCCTTGCGCTACCTCGCTGTCGCGGGAAACAGCGATTAAGAATGATATATAATATATATATATTTACATATTATCCCTGGGGATAGGGGAGAAAATACTTCCCACGTATTCCCTGCATGTCATAGAAGGCGACTAAAGGGAAGGGAGTGAGGGGCTGGAAATCCTCCCCTCTTTTTTTTTTTCATTCTAATTTTCCAAAAGAAGGAACAGAGAAGGGGGCCAGGTGAGGATATTCCCTCAAAAGCCCAGTCCTCTGTTCTTAACGCTACCTCGTTAATGCGGAAAATGGCAAATAGTATGAAAGAATATTTACTTATTGTAATAATGGTAATTATGTCATCAACAACAACAATGATAATGCAGCGATAATGATTCAATAGTTATAATGATATTGATAGTTGTAATTGTGATGATAATGTTGATAAGATTTTTTTAGAGTTGTGAAATAGCATGATTTGAAAAGACAGGCATCTAAATTGCTCCCATTTTTTCATTATAACATGATTTGTCACAATATAATGCAACTCTAGCCGGCCATGCGCTGCAGAATGACAAGGCTGCGCATGCCACACTGACCACTGTGTCATTTCTTTGTTAGCTTTCAAAGGGTAAGGACGCTTCGTTTGCCAGTCATATTTCTACACTACTGCCCACTTGAACCAGTTACCTCTTTGACTGTCAAGCAAGTACTCCTACAAGTAAGCCTGTTTATGGAACTGAATGAGCTAGTGCATTGTTTAGTGCTTCAGCAGTTGTGCACTTATGGCATTAATGAGAGTAGGATTTGCACCATAAAGAAGAAAAGCAAATCTGTCAGGAAAGTCTTATTTAACCATCTTTTTCAAAGATGCATCTCAGTACACTCATTTGTGAAGATGGAGGATGCCCTGAAAATCTGGATGCAAGAAATGCTGGTGCAACGGTTTCATATGACTAGGCAAATGATAGAAAATAGAACCTCAAACTTCAAGAGGATTTAATGAAGAAAGAAGATAAGCCAATCATTGAAAGTGAATTTATTGCTTACCATGACCAGCTTCCTAATTTTATCAGATATGGTGGCTAGAGAAATGTGACTGTTGGATGAGGCTACAACAGCTGATGTAGAAGCTGCAGAGCATGCGAAAGTGAAACTGGAAAATAACAGGAGAAAGCTCTTACATCAGATCAGGTATGGATCAGCATCAAATCTGAAATCAGCAGTTCCCAGTTTATTAGATATGTGCTTGATTTCATTCTTGATATTAAGAGTGTTTTTTTGTCTTGCATTTCATATAGTTTTGTGAGTTGGTTGCTCTGAGGCATAAGATACTGGAGTACATAATTCATCTATTATGTGTTTCCCATGCATTACCATATTATTGAATGGACATAGGCATATATACCACTCACAGTACAACGTAGCATCTAGCTGCGTCTTTTGCATTTATCACTGGCTATTTCATGTCCACAGTTGATTACAGTGAAGATTACATAAAGCTTATGAATTAAATTTTCACTGAGTCATGTCTTACTGTCACTAAAAAAATCTACTCCAGTTTGTTGTTTTGTCAACATTTATTCCCATTTGGGCTTTAGTTCCTACATAAAATGGTATTAGCTTCAATACTCTTTGTAATCATGATATCTGACTTAGATAATGGCATAAGAGAAAGTATAGTTGGATGTTTTGCAGATGATGAATAAATAAAACAGTGGAAATTGAGGAAGACCAAGGGATAAAACCAAGAGATCTGGTTACTATATACAAATGGCTTGAAGAGAACTTAATGGTATTCAATGAAGAAAAATTTTAACAAATAAGTCATGGGACAGTTAACAATATATCAGTGTCTCCTTACAAATGCATTACAGGAAAGACTATGGGGAGAGAAGTTAACATGAAGGCCCTTGAGAATCATAATAAATGAAAGACTTGATTTTAAGGACCAATTTGATAATGGTTTGAAGAGTTTTAGGATTGATATGATGTTGGTAGATGTTAGGAGTGTTGCTGTGTAGCGAGGAGTGGTTGAAAATAGCTGCAAGTGCTTGGAATGCCAAGGTCCACAGTGTTTTATGTGAAAATTTGATATGTTGTCAGGGCCTGAATCAATAGAGTTCTTTAAGGTTTTAATTATACGACTTGTATTGCTGGGAGTAAAAGGGTGGGGGCAAGTGTTTCTGAATAGATTTTGAGTAGGTTCTTCATGACTTTCCTGTTTAGGTGTGAGGTTGGTTTAAGGAAGATATTGTTATTCGTGTATTATGAGTATGTTTGAGTGTTCTTTTGGAGAAGGGATATCATTGGAAGGGTCAGGAATGCCATCTCTTGCATTTGCACCAGGATCATGTGAAGGAAGGGTCTCATTCACCTGCAAGCACTCTCCAGCAGTCTCGTATAAAGCACAAACCACAGGCCTCCATCTTCAACCAGATTTTTCTTTGGTTTCCCCTGACCACTTCATATGCCCTAGTTCATTCCACTGACAGCTTTGGGAAAATGTAATTCAGGCTAGGAAGCCATAAAGCACTACCTTTAGATAAATATAGAGATTGGGAAGTTCACTAATCCCAGTGGCCCAGAGATGCGCTGCAGTGTTAGAGGTTTGTCAATTTATGCATGTCTGCAAAAGAGTGGAAGAAATGGAAGTGCAAGGGATCATTTAAGCAATCTAAGCCATATAAGGATTACCATGGGAGAGCTGTATAGATGTCCAAGGGGAACTTTTTCATCATAAGGATTTCCCTTTCACTTTGTTGGTTTAGGGGGGAATTTTTCCTCTCTGGGAACTTCTCTCTCACCTTGGTGCTTTAAGGATAAAAATTTTCAATGGTAGGGCTGTGTAGATGTCCAAGGGGAACTTTTTCATCTTATGGATTTCTCTTTCACTTTGTTGGTTTAGGGGGGAATTTTTCCTCTCTGGGAACTTCTCTCTCACTGTGGTGCTTTAAGGGGAAAAATTTTCCTTCGTGGGAAATTCTCTTACTTTGATGGTTTAAGGGGAAAAATTTCCCTTCCTGTGATTTTCTCTCTCACTTGGATGGTTCATTGATGGTTGTTGTGCTGCTAGTTGCCTTTAGGCTCACATGATTACTTTCCATGTAATCTTAAGATTATCACCAGCATTTTTCACTTTATTTTCGGTTTCCCTTTTGTACTTATCTCTTTCTTTCTTCCGCTTCTTTTGAGAAACTTCACATTAATCATTCTTATGCTTTTTACATATGAATTGATTTGGAAATGGTAATATGCAGGCCATCTGCTTCTTTTTATGTATAGTGGATGCTTTCACCAGTAAGCTTGTTTTGATTAAAGTAATATCAATATTTCCAGGTGCTCATTGTGGGAGGAGGTGATGGTGGCGTAGCACGGGAGTCTGCCAAACACCCAGCAGTTGAGAAGATTGTCCAGTGTGAGATTGATACTGATGTGAGTCATGTGTCAGCTGATGTGGATTTTAGGTTTTCTCATTTCATTGCATCTTTTGGCTACCATGTTGTCCTAAGCAGGCAGGTGGTCAGCTGGTACCCTCATGTAAATGGAGACATTTAAAGATTCTTATCTTTTTATTCAAGCTTTGGATATTTACCTTGCATTATAGAATTTCTGTATATTGCTAAGGTTCATGCCTCATAAGACAAGAATTTCATGCTGAATCACTTATATTTTATTGTTTCTGGACTTAAGTCATTATGAATTATATGACAAAATGTTGTAGATGAGTTAACCGTAATTAGTGAAGATACATTCTGTTCTCACACAATTAATGAATGTTTGATTTGAATATGGTGCTAATGTGTCCTTACCCTAACTTTAGCACAGTTTTCATAGAATGCTAGTATTGTGTATGTGAAGATACATCCTACAAGCTTTATAACAGGTGATTGAGGCATGCAAGTCTTTTGTACCTTCAATGGGTTGTGGATTTTCCAATCCTAAACTAACATTGCACTCCGGCGATGGTGCAGAATTCTTGGAGAAGACAGAGGAGAAATTTGATGTGATAATCACAGATGCATCAGATCCTGTGGTCAGCAGTGATGGAAATAATGATGAAGTAAAAGATGGTAGGTTTTACTAAATGCTTTTTTTTTCCTGCATTTGTGTGTGTATTTAATCCTAAAGTGCTTCATACTCTTGTATTGTAATTCTTATTATATTTTGCAATTTACATGTAATGGAAACCTCAAAAAAGAAAGAGAAATATGAGCGTCTTGCAAATAAAAGTGGTAAATTCTCCCATCATCTTAAGATGTGTTGCAATAATGAAAGTTGCAGAAAACAAGTTGAATATTTTAAGAGTTAAGATATCTTTGATGTTAAGAATTTATTGGTTATGACTAGTGAATATTAGCAGCAGTTGACTCCTCATTGTGCTCCCACTCTATTTTTCTATGAAAATAGAACTTAACCAAGTGTCATTTTTCAGTTATTTTGACTGCTTTGGTTGAGAATACACTGTACAGCACTCTTTTATCTTAGTCATTTCTCATTTCCTGTCTTGATTATCACATTTTTTATTAACCAGCTTTTTTATATGATTCTGTAGTTTCTCTTTACCTTTTATTTAAGATTCTAATGGTCATATTTCATCATCTTTATTTTTTCCGGTTGTATGTATGGATGGTTGTAAGTTGCATAGGTTGTGAGTAGGGGAGAGCCTGTAATTGTTTCCATAATGTTGTACACTGTATCAATTCACCACTTTTGCCCTTTTTGTTACAGAGGTCCCTTGTCAACTGCAGGTCTATTTTCCTGGAAAACCACGTGAATGGCAAAACTGTGGTTGGCAAGGCACTGACCTTATGGTAGATCAGGGGTTAGAGAGTCACCCTTGAGAGACACCTTAAGTCTTATTATGAGCACTTTAGAATTAAAAATCAGCATTTTGTACTTCAGAAACATGTTTATTCTCCAGAAGTATAAAGAAATGTACACCCATAAAAAGGTTATTTGTCACCCTTGGCTCTAATATGCCCGGAATGACCATTGCTACAAGAACCTTGATTATGTAATGTGGTTGATACCCATCTCTCTCTCTATATGTTTGTGTGTGTGTGTGTGTGTGTAAGTAATGTGTTGCTTTCTGGAGCCATGTGTCATATTAAGCGGTAGATAAACAGGATACATAGTGTGTTAGTGCGAAGTCCTCTAGATGGCATGCTGTTGTTGTCTGTATTATAATAATCAAACCGCCTAACTATATTAATTAGTGCATGGCAACCAGTGAATCGGGATGCCATTTAGGGATTTCTTCCTTTATGAGATACAGTGAGATAAACCCACATCATTGCAAAGTGTAGATGTTGGAAAGCATGTATACGTCCAGTAACATAAGACCACATGCACAAACAACACAGATTTTTTTTTTTTTTTCTAATGGTAATATAACATTAAGCACAGAACTGACATGATTATGAAGCAGGGAATGAGTCATGAAATTATTTATGACTACTGTAGTACTGTAGTATCCCTAGGGATAGGGGAGAAAGAATACTTATCCCTGGGGATAGGGGAGAAAGAATACTTCCCACGCATTCCTCACGTGTCGTAGAAGGCGACTAAAAGGGACGGGAGCGTGGGGCCAGAAACCCTCCCCTCCTTGAATTTTAACTTTCTAAAAAGGGAAACTCTTAGAAGAAGGAGTCACGCGGGGAGTGCTCATCCTCCTCGAAGGCTCAGATTGGGGTGTCAAAATGTGTGTGGATGTAACCAAGAGGAGAAAAAAGGAGAGATAGTATGTTTAAGGAAAGGAACCTGGATGTTTTGGCTCTGAGTGAAATGAAGCTCAAGGGTAAAGGGGAAGAGTGGTTTGGGAATGTCTTGGGAGTAAAGTCAGGGGTTAGTGAGAGGACAAGAGCAAGGGAAGGAGTAGCACTACTCCTGAAACAGTTGTTGTGGGAGTATGTGATAGAGTGTAAGAAAGTAAATTCTAGATTGATATGGGTAAAACTGAAAGTTGATGGAGAGAGATGGGTGATTATTGGTGTATATGCCCCTGGCCATGAGAACAAAGATCATGAGAGGCAAGTGTTTTGGGAGCAGCTGAATGAGTGTGTTAGTGGTTTTGATGCACAAGACTGGGTTATGGTGATGGGTGATTTGAATGCAAAGGTGAGTAATGTGGCAGTTGAGGGAATAATTGGTATACATGGGGTGTTCAGTGTTGTAAATGGAAATGGTGAAGAGCTTGTAGATTTATGTGCTGAAAAAGGACTGGTGATTGGGACTACCTGGTTTAAAATGCAAGATATACATAAGTATACGTATGTAAGTAGGAGAGACGGCCAGAGAGCATTATTGGATTACGTGTTAATTGATAGGCGCGCGAAAGAGAGACTTTTGGATGTTAATGTGCTGAGAGGTGCAACTGGAGGGATGTCTGATCATTATCTTGTGGAGGCGAAGGTGAAGATTTGTAGAGGCTTTCAGAAAAGAAGAGAGAATGTTGGGGTGAAGAGAGTGGTGAGAGTAAGTGAGCTTGGGAAGGAGACTTGTGTGAGAAAGTACCAGGAGAGACTGAGTACAGAATGGAAAAAGGTGAGAACAAAGGAGGTAAGGGGAGTGGGGGAGCAATGGGATGTATTTAGGGAAGTGATGGCTTGCACAAAAGATGCTTGTGGCATGAGAAGCGTGGGAGGTGGGTGGATTAGAAAGGGTAATGAGTGGTGGGATGAAGAAGTAAGATTATTAGCGAAAGAGAAAAGAGAGGCATTTGGACGATTTTTGCAGGGAAAAAATGCAAATGAGTGGGAGATGTATAAAAGAAAGAGGCAGGAGGTCAAGAGAAAGGTGCAAGAGGTGAAAAAGAGGGCAAATGAGAGTTGGGGTGAGAGAGTATCATTAAAGTTTAGGGAGAATAAAAAGATGTTTTGGAAGGAGGTAAATAAGGTGCGTAAGACAAGGGAGCAAATGGGAACTTCAGTGAAGGGGGCTAATGGGGAGGTGATAACAAGAAGTGGTGATGTGAGAAGGAGATGGAGTGAGTATTTTGAAGATTTGTTGGATGTGTTTGGTGATAGAGTTGCAGATATAGGTTGTTTTGGTCGAGGTGGTGTGCAAAGTGAGAGGGTTAGGGAAAATGAGTTGGTAAACAGAGAAGAGGTAGTAAAAGCGTTGCGGAAGATGAAAGCCGGCAAGGCAGCAGGTTTGGATGGTATTGCAGTGGAATTTATTAAAAAAGGGGATGACTGTATTGTTGACTGGTTGGTAAGGTTATTTAACGTATATATGATTCATGGTGAGATGCCTGAGGATTGGCGGAATGCTTGCATAGTGCCATTGTACAAAGTCAAAGGGGATAAGAGTGAGTGCTCAAATTACAGAGGTATAAGTTTGTTAAGTACCCCTGGTAAATTATATGGGAGGGTATTGATTGAGAGGGTGAAGACATGTACAGAGCATCAGATTGGGGAAGAGCAGTGTGGTTTCAGAAGTGGTAGAGGATGTATGGATCAGGTGTTTGCTTTGAAGAATGTATGTGAGAAATACTTAGGAAAGCAAATGGATTTGTATGTAGCATTTATGGATCTGGAGAAGGCATATGATAGAGTTGATAGAGATGCTCTGTGGAAGGTATTAAGAATATATGGTGTGGGAGGCAAGTTGTTACTAGAAGCAGTGAAAAGTTTTTATCGAGGATGTAAGGCATGTGTACGTGTAGGAAGAGAGAAAAGTGATTGGTTTTCAGTGAATGTATGTTTGCAGCAGGGGTGTGTGATATCTCCATGGTTAATTTGTTTATGGATGGGGTTGTTAGGGAGGTGAATGCAAGAGTTTTGGAAAGAGGGGCAAGTATGCAGTCTGTTGTGGATGAGAGAGCTTGGGAAGTGAGTCAGTTGTTGTTTGCTGATGATACAGCGCTGGTGGCTGATTCATGTGAGAAACTGCAGAAGCTGGTGACTGAGTTTGATAAAGTGTGTGAAAGAAGAAAGTTAAGAGTAAATGTGAATAAGAGCAAGGTTATTAGGTACAGTGGGGTTGAGGGTCAAGTCAATTGGGAGGTAAGTTAGAATGGAGAAAAACTGGAGGAAGTAAAGTGTTTTAGATATCTGGGAGTGGATCTGGCAGCAGATGGAACCATGGAAGCGGAAGTGGATCATAGGGTGGGGGAGGGGGCGAAAATCCTGGGAGCCTTGAAGAATGTTTGGAAGTCGAGAACATTATCTCGGAAAGCAAAAATGGGTATGTTTGAAGGAATAGTGGTTCCAACAATGTTGTATGGTTGCGAGGCGTGGGCTATGGATAGAGTTGTGCGCAGGAGGGTGGATGTGCTGGAAATGAGATGTTTGAGGACAATATGTAGATTTAGGTGGTTTGATCGAGTAACTAATGTAAGGGTAAGAGAGATGTGTGGAAATAAAAAGAGTGTGGTTGAGAGAGCAGAAGAGGGTGTTTTGAAATGGTTTGGTCACATGGAGAGAATGAGTGAGGAAAGATTGACCAAGAGGATATATGTGTCAGAGGTGGAGGGAACGAGGAGAAGTGGGAGACCAAATTGGAGGTGGAAAGGTGGAGTGAAAAAGATTTTGAGTGATTGGGGCCCAAACATGCAGGAGGGTGAAAGGCGTGCAAGGAATAGAGTGAATTGGAATGATGTGATATACCGGGGTCGACGTGCTGTCAATGGATTGAACCAGGGCATGTGAAGCGTCTGGGGTAAACCATGGAAAGTTGTGTGGGGCCTGGATGTGGAAAGGGAGCTGTGGTTTCGGTGCATTATTATATGACAGCTAGAGACTGAGTGTGAACGAATGGAGCCTTTGTTGTCTTTTCCTAGCGCTACCTCACACACATGAGGGGGGAGGGGGTTGTTGTTCCATGTGTGGCAAGGTGGCGATGGGAATAAATACAGGCAGACAGTATGAATTATGTACGTGTATATATGTATATGTCTGTGTGTGTATATATATGTGTACATTGAGATGTATAGGTATGTATATTGCGTGAGTGGACGTGTATGTATATACATGTGTATGTGGGTTGGTTGGGCCATTCTTTTGTCTGTTTCCTTGCGCTACCTCGCTAACGCGTGAGACAGCAACAAAGCACAATAAAAAAAGAAAAAAAATAGTACTGTAGTATGCCAAACATGATAAGATTAGTAAGTCTGGGGAGGGGATTGCTGGGGAAATTCATGTGAAACAAACAGTGTTAATGTTAGCATAGACTTTTACCACAGGAGGTTCATTATCTGAATACGGAGTATTGAATATGTTGGAATTGTAACTGGTTCATCTTGCATTGAGTTGAGCTTTGGAGCAAACATTAGGAATTGAAATGTTTATGTCGAATCATAGCTATTTTAGACGAGATGAAAACCCTGGAGAGAACACACACAACAATCATACCACTACATGATGTTGGTGTCAACAATTGCAAAAATGCTAGACAGATTGGCATGTCCAAGTATACTGTAGACTGTGTGTGCTCTCATGCCAGATAGGTTAAACTGTGTCTGAGCAACTATTGATAGAATTAAAAGTAAAATAACTCTGTGACTGCAAGTCTGTTGTTAGCAAAAATAGAATACTTCTGTGTTGTTACTGTGAACACTGTTGTAGTGGTTAATTTGTGTTGTGAAGCATAATGTGGTTCATGAAGCACAATTTGCATGTAGAGCCACTTTGAATTGGTATGCCAGTCACAAGCTACAGAGTAACTGGAATCTCAGCTGGCCAGGGATACTAACCATGCATTGTACCTCAGGAATTTTTTTTAGTAATGCTTGTGTTGTGTGTCATATTATGTCATGCCCTGTGGGTATGGGCCCATGATTTTTAATGTGGTGTACAAAGTGTACAGAAAAGGAGTAAAAATGCAATATTGTATAGAAATAAGACAATACATTTGCCGTGATGTTCTGAGCATGACCCCTGCAGTCTTACAAAGCAACCAGCCAGTTGTGCCACCCAAAAATATGCCTAATTTTTCTTTAAGGTTCACACTGTTGAATCTTTAACTCTAAAATGCTTCCTGATAGATGCTGCACTATCACCATATGCAAGGGAAACAAATGAGCCCACACATTTTGCTCTAAAGACATCACTCTCCTTACCCTCCTTGGGGTAGAACGTCTCACATCACTAATGTTATTCTTAGAGGCAATATTTAAGGGCACAAAGTAATGAACATATTAAAGTTATCAAAAGTTGGCATGCACTGAGACTCCTTAATTGATGAGAGTCACAGTAAGGTAGAATAGCACAACCAGAGTACAGGCATCAATGCTTGGGTGATGCGGTTATCTCATTCTTGCATGGCTGTGCTCATCTCCATTCTACCCCTGTGCTGGATCCTGCCAGGCTTGGCTAGAAGTAGCTTTTGGCTGCCACAATAGTTCCCTGATAAGCAGAAAGAATATACTGTGGATACTCAAAACCTTTGTTGAAAATACTGAATTAGGCAAGGGACTTCTGTAACATTATTGTAGACTATTCTGCTGTGAATACCAAAAATGGTTCATTGTAAGTTTGAATGTAAAATTTGTATGAGTAAATGAGGCTAGTCTTTAGTTAACTGTTTTTGGTATCTTCCCAGAATGTGGGAAACAGCAAAGTGAAATTGATGTATGTCTGTGATTATCTCTTTCAATACTTGTTTCTAGTCCTTCCACTATTTCTAGGTCCTGCAGTCTCACTTTTCAGTGAGACCTATTATGCTGATATGAAGGACAAATTGACCAGTGGGGGAATCCTCTGCTGCCAGGTTAGTATCTTTTGATGGTAGAGTACAGTATTTCCTTGTGTGATTGATTTCATGGGGTCTTCAAATCTGGGTAAACAATTACACCAAGAGCGTTCAGTGTTTTGATTGATTTCAAATCAGCCTCATCAAATGAAGTAATTGTTTCATACTTGATTGCCTTTTCCCAATTTAGCAATGCAGCACCAAGAAAATACAAAGAAAGGCTGCATTCACTCATCCATTCTCTAGCTGTCATGTGCAATGCACCAAATTCACAGCTCCCTGTCCACAACTAGACCCCACAGACCTTGCTTGCTTCACATTCCCTGGTTCAGTTCACTGACAGCAGGTTGACCCTTGCAAAACACTGTTCCATTTCACTCTGTCCCATGTATGCCTTTCACTCTCCAGCACGTTTAGGCCCCAGTCACTCAAAATCTCTTTTACTCCATCTTTCCATCGCCAATCTGGTCTTCCCCTTCTTCTTCCCTCCACTTCTGACACATATATTGTCTTTGTTAAACTCTCCTTGCTCATTTTCTCCATATGTCCAAACCATTTCAGCACACCCTATTCAACTCTCAGCCGACTTTATTTTATTACTGCACCTCTCTTACTCTTTTATTACTTGAACAAACCACCTCATACCACATATTGTTCTCAAACATTTCATTTCCAACACTGATACCTTGTCCGCACATCCTCATATATAACCCATGTCTCGCATCCATATAAAATTGTTGGAGCTACTATCTTATTTATTTATTATTATTATTATTATTATTATTTTGCTTTGTCGCTGTCTCCCGCATTAGCGAGGTAGCACAAGGAAACAGATGAAAGAATGGCCCAATCCACCCACATACACATGTATATACATACACATCCACACACGCAAATATACATACCTATACATCTCAATGTATACATATATATACACACACAGACATATACATATATATATCATGTACATAATTCATACTGTCTGCCTTTATTCATTCCCATCGCCACCTCGCCACACATGGAATAACAACCCCCTCCCCCCTCATGTGTGCGAGGTAGCGCTAGGAAAAGACAACAAAGGCCTCATTCTTTCACACTCAGTCTCTAGCTGTCATGTAATAATGCACCGGAAACACAGCTCCCTTTCCACATCCAGGCCCCACAGAACTTTCCATGGTTTACCCCATACGCTTCACATACCCTGGTTCAATCCATTGACAGCACGTCGACCCCGGTACACCACATCGTTCCAGTTCACTCTATTCCTTGCACGCCTTTCACCCTCCTGCATGTTTAGGCCCCGATCACTGAAAATCTTTTTCACTCCATCTTTCCACCTCCACTTTGGTCTCCCACTTCTCCTCGTTCCCTCCACCTCTGACTCATATATCCTCTTGGTCAATCTCTCCTCACTCATTCTCTCCATATGACCAAACCATTTCAAAACACCCTCTTCTGCTCTCTCAACCACACTCTTTTTATCATCACACATCTCTCTTACCGTTAAATTACTTACTCGATCAAACCACCTCACATCACATATTGTCCTCAAACATCTCATTTCCAGCACATCCACCCTCCTGCGCACAACTCTATCCATAGCCCACGCCTTGCAACCATACAACATTGTTGGAACCACTATTCCTTCAAACATACCCATTTTTGCTTTCCGAGATAATGTTCTCGACTTCCACACACTCTTCAACGCTCCCAGAATTTTCACCCCCTCCCCACCCTATGATTCACTTCCGCTTCCATGGTTCCATCCGCTGCCAAAACCACTCCCAGATATCTAAAACACTTCACTTCCTCCAGTTTTTCTCCTTACAAACTTACCTCCCAATTGACTTGACCCTCAACCCTGCTGTACCTAATAACCTTGCTCTTATTCACATTTACTCTCAACTTTCATCTTTCACACACTTTACCAAACTCAGTCACCAGCTTCTGCAGTTTCTCACATGAATCAGCCACCAGTGCTGTATCATCAGCGAACAACAACTGACTCACTTCCCAAGCTCTCTCATCCAGAACAGACTGCATACTTGCCCCTCTTTCCAAAACTTTTGCATTCACCTCCCTAACAACCCCATCCATAAACAAATCAAACAACCATGGAGACATCACACACCCCTGCCGCAACCCTACATTCACTGAGAACCAATCACTTTCCTCTCTTCCTACACGTACACATGCCTTACATCCTCGATAAAAACTTTTCACTGCTTCTAACAACTTGCCTCCCACACCATATATTTTTAATACCTTCCACAGAGCATCTCTATCAACTCTATCATATGCCTTCTCCAGATCCATAAATGCTACATACAAATCCATTTGCTTTTCTAAGTATTTCTCACATACATTCTTTAAAGCAAACACCTGATCTACACATCCTCTACCACTTCTGAAACCACACTGCTCTTCCTCAGTCTGATGCTCTGTACATGTCTTCACCCTCTCAGTCAATACCCTCCCATATAATTTACCAGGAGTACTCAACAAACTTATACCTCTGTAATTTGAGCACTCACTCTTATCCCCTTTGCCTTTGTACAATGGCACTATGCAAGCATTCCGCCAATCCTCAGGAACCTTACCATGAATCATACATACATTAAATAACCTAACCAACCAGTCAACAATACAGTCACCCCCTTTTTTAATATATTCCACTGCAGTGCAGTACCATCCAAACCCACTGCCTTGCCGGCTTTCATCTTCCGCAAAGCTTTTACTACCTCTTCCCTGTTTCCCAAATCATTTTCCCTAACCCTCTCAATTTGTATACCACCTCAACCAAAACTTCCTGTTTCTGCCACTCTATCATCAAACACATTCAACAAACCTTCAAAATACTCACTCCATCTCCTTCACTGAAGTTCCCATTTGCTCCCTTGTCTTACGCACTTTATTTACCTCCTTCCAAAACATCTTTTTATCCTCCCTAAAATTTAATGATACTCTCTCACCCCAACTCTCATTTGCCCTCTTTTTCACCTCTTGCACATCTCTCTTGACCTCCTGCCTCTTTCTTTTATACATCTCCCACTCATTTGCATTTTTTCCCTGCAAAAATCATCCAAATGCCTCTCTCTTCTCTTTCACTAATAATCTTACTTCTTCATCCCACCACTCACTACCCTTTCTAATCTGCCCACCTCCCACGCTTCTCATGCCACAAGCATCTTTTGCGCAAGCCATCACTGCTTCCCTAAATACATCCCATTCCTCCCCCACTCCCCTTACGTCCTTTCTTCTCACCTTTTTCCATTCTCTACTCAGTCTCTCCTGGTACTTCCTCACACACGTCTCCTTCCCAAGCTCACTTACTCTCACCACTCTCTTCACCCCAACATTCTCTCTTCTTTTTTGAAAACCTCTACAAATCTTCACCTTCGACTCCACAAGATAATGATCAGACATCCCTCCAGTTGCACCTCTCAGCACATTAACATCCAAAAGTCTCTCTTTCACATGCCTATCAATTAACACGTAATCCAATAACGCTCTCTGGCCATCTCTCCTACTTACATACGTATACTTATGTATATCTTGCTTTTTAAACCAGGTATTCCCAATCACCAGTCCTTTTTCAGCACATAAATCTACAAACTCTTCACCATTTCCATTTACAACACTGAACGCCCCATGTATACCAATTATTCCCTCAACTGCCACATTACTCACCTTTGCATTCAAATCACCCATCACCATAACCCGGTCTTGTGCATCAAAACCACTGACACACTCATTCAGCTGCTCCCAAAACACTTGCCCCATGATCTTTCTTCTCATGTCCTGGTGCATATGCACCAATAATCACCCATCTCTCTCCATCCACTTTCAGTTTTACCCATATCAATCTAGAATTTACTTTCTTACACCCTATCACATACTCCCACCACTCCTGTTTCATGAGTACTGCTACTCCTTCCCTTGCTCTTGTCCTCTCATTAACCCCTGACTTTACTCCCAAGACATTCCCAAACCACTCTTCCCCTTTACCCTTGAGCTTCGTTTTACTCAGAGCCAAAACATCCAGGTTCCTTTCCTCAAACTTACTACCTCTCCTTTTTTCTCATCTTGGTTACATCCACACACATTTAGACACCCCAATCTGAGCCTTCGAGGAGGATGAGCACTCCCCGCGTGACTCCTTCTTCTGTTTCCCCTTTTAGAAAGTTATTTATTTATTATTATATATTTATTTTACTTTGTTGCTGTCTCTTGCGTTAGTGAGGTAGTGCAAGGAAATAGACGAAAGAATGGCCCAACCCACCCACATACACATGTATATACATACACATGTATATACATACACATCCACACACGCAAATATACATACCTATGCATCTCAACGTATACATAAATATACACACACAGACATATACATATATACACATGTACATAATTCATATTGTCTGCCTTTATTCATTCCCATCGCCACCCTGCCACACATGGCATAACAACACCCTCCCCCTGCATGTGCACAAGGTAGCACTAGTAAAAGACAACAAAGGCCACATTCATTCTCACAAAGTCTCTAACTGTCATGTATGATCCACCGATACCACAGCTCCCTTTCCACATCCAGGCCCCACAGAACTTTCCATGGTTTACCCCAGACGCTTCACATGCCCTGGTTCAATCCATTGACAGCACGTCGACCCTGGTATATCACATCGTTCCAATTCACTCTATTCCTTGCATGCCTTTCACCCTCCTGCATGTTCAGTCCTCGATCACTCAAAATTTTTTTCACTCCATCTTTCCGCCTCCAATTTGGTCTCCCACTTCTCCTCATTCCCTCCACCTCTGACACATATATCCTCTTGGTCAATCTTTCCTCACTCATTCTCTCCATGTGACCAAACCATATCAAAACACCCTCTTGTGCCCTCTCAACCACACTCTTTTTATTACCACACATCTCTCTTACCCTATTATTGCTTGCTCGATCGAACCACCTCACACCACATATTGTCCTCAAATATCTCATTTCCAGCACATCCACGCTCCTCTGCACAACTCTATCTATAGCCCACGCCTCGCAACCTTATAACATTGTTGGAACCACTATTGCTTCAAACATTCCCATTTTTGCTTTCTGATATAATGTTCTTGACTTCCACACATTCTTCAACGCTCCCAGAACTTTCACCCCCTCCCCCACCCTATGATTCACTTCTGCTTCCATGGTTCCATGCGCTGTCAAATCCACTCCCAGATATCTAAAACACTTCACTTCCTGTGGTTTTTCTCCAGTCAAACTTACCTCCCAGTTGACTTGTCCCTCAACCCGTCTGTACCTAATAACCTTGCTCTTATTCACATTTATTCTCAACTTTCTTGTTTCACACACTTTATCAAACTCAGTCACCAGCTTCTGCAGTTTCTCACACGAATCAACCACCAGCGCTGTATCTTCAGCGAACAACAACAGTCTCACCTCCCAAGCTCTCTCATCCACAGCAGACTGCATACTTGCCCCTTTATCCAAAACTCTTGCATTCACCTCCCCAACAACCCCATCCATAAACAAATTAAACAACCATGGAGACTTCACGCACCCCTGCTGCAAACCAACATTCACTGAGAATTAATCACTTTCCCCTCTTCCTACGCATACCCATGCCTTATATCCTCGATAAAAACTTTTCACTGCTTCTAACAACTTGTCTCCCACACCATATGTTCATAATACCTTCCACAGAGCATCTCTGTCAACTCTATCATATGCCTTCTCCAGAGGGGCAAGTATGCAGTCTGGAGCTACTATACTGTTAAATATACCTATTTTTGTCCTGTCAGACAATAACCTCTCTTTCCACAGATTCTAAAGTTCTTCCAAAACATTTGCTCCCTTGTCCACTCTCTTCTGCCTCTATAGTTCCATTTGCTGCTAAGTCCACTCCAAGTTAATTGAAACGCTTCACTTCCTCCAACTTTTCTTGATTCAAAGTCACACCCAAACTAACCTTGCTAAACCTAATAACCTTATTTTTGTTTACGTTTACTCTCAACTTCCTCCTTTTACACATTTCCAAGTTCTGTCACCAACTTCAGCAGTTTCTCTCTCAAATCTGCTTCCAGTGCTGCATCATCAGCAAGCAGCAACTGACTCTCATCCCATACAGAAATACTATTGTCTTAATACTGTGGGATTAGTTGGTTTTTGGCATTAGTTTTAGTTTTGTATCTCAGGATAAGTTAGTGTTTTACCAAAGCATGTCCATTTTCTGGCATATTCTTGCTCTTTTTTTTTTTTTTTTTTTTGAAGCTCCAGTCATGGACAAAAGTCTACCTCAAGACTGGGTTTTGATTTAAATACAGGGAGACCAATGAAAGGGAAAAAAAGACAAGGGAAAGTATTACTGATTTTTGAGGAGGTGAAAATCCTGTCTTAAAATGTAATTCAATAAGTGGAATTACAGAATTATCAAAGGACATATGAAAGTTGGGAGGAATATTCAATGAGAGATGGGTAGAAACTGGGTCTTGGAGGCATTAAAACCAGATTTTGTCTACTCCATTGAGATTTCCTGTCCAACTGTGAGTTCATTGAGAAAGTTGTGTCAAGACGAGATAAAGGTTAAGTGAGAAAGGAAGGAGCAGAATTGAAGGCCGTGGAGGAATGCAGTGTATGAGAGGGTTTGATTATTTATGGAATCAAGGAAATCATTGACAAAAAGGAGAAAAAGTGTAGGAAACCTGGAGGGACAATGCTGTAGATGGAGAAAGGGGGAGAGGCTGATCCATCAACAACCACGACAGTAGATTGGCCAGAGAGGAAGCTTGATACGAAGAAGCAAAAGAGGGAGGGAAACCAAACCAGGAGCTAAGAGATAAGATCCGTGTGTGTGTGTGTGTGTGTGTGTGTGTGTGTGTGTGTGTGTGTGTGTGTGTGTGTGTGTGTGTGTGGGGGGGGGGGGGGCTTGTCTCATAAGTGACTTCTTAAAGTTTAGTGGTATTACAGGTGTAGGAGGTGAAAATCCTGTCTTAAAATGTAATTCAATAAGTCTCATAAGTGATTTCTTAAAGTATAGTGGTATTACAGGTGTAGGAGGTGAAAATCCTGCCTTAAAATGGAATTCAATAAGTGGAATTACAGACTTATCAAAGGACATATGAAAGTTGGGAGGAATATGTTAAAGTTTAGTGGTATAACAGGTGTAGGGAAAATCAAGGTCTAATGGAGATGTCCTTTAACCTGATTCTTACAGGCTAGGTCAAAGACCAGCAGTGCAAAGAGTGTAATAAAAAAAGTGAGGTTGTATTGGTAATGGCCCTTGACCTTATCTTTAGGAATGTCATAAAGATAAGGGTGTAATGATCATAATTATAGCCTCTGATCTAACCTGTCAGTTTATTTATTTATTTATTTTACTTTATCGCTGTCTCCCATGTTAGTGAGGTAGCGTAAGGAAACAGATGAAAGAATGGCCCAACCCACCCACATACACATGTATATACATACACATCCACGCACGGAAATATACATACCTATACATCTCAACGTATACATATATATACACACACAGACATATACATATATACACATGTACATACTTCATACTGTCTGCCTTTATTCATTCGCATCGCCACCCTGCCACACATGAAATAACAACCCCCTCCCCCTCCCCCGTATGTGCACGAGGTAGTGCTAGGAAAAGACAACAAAGGCCACATTCATTCACACAAAGTCTCTAGCTGTCATGTAATAATGCACCGAAACCACAGCTCCCTCTCCACATCCAGGCCCCACAGAACTTTCCATGGTTTACCCCAGATGCTTCACATGCCCTGGTTCAATCCATTGACAGCATGTCGACCCCAGTATACCACATCTTTCCAATTTACTCTATTCCTTGCACGCCTTTCACCCTCCTGCATGTTCAGGCCTCGGTTACTCAAAATCTTTTTCACTCCATCTTTCCACCTCCAATTTGGTCTCATAAGTGACTTGTTAAAGTTTAGTGGTATTACAGGTGTAGGGAAAATCAGGGTCTAATGGAGATGTCCTTTAACCTGATTCTTACAGGCTAGGTCAAAGACCAGCAGTGCAAAGAGTGTAATAAAAGTGAGGTTGTAGTGGTAATGGCCCTTGACCCTATCTTTAGGAATGTCATAAAGATAAGGGTGTAATGATCATAAGTATAGCCTATGATCTAACCTGTAGGTTTATTTATTTATTTATTTTACTTTATCGCTGTCTCCTGCATTAGCAAGATAGCGCAAGGAAACAGACGAAAGAATGGCCCAACCCACCCACATACACATGTATATACGTACACGTCTAATAAGTGACTTGTTAAAGTTTAGTGGTATTACAGGTGTAGGGAAAATCAGGGTCTAATGGAGATGTCCTTTAACCTGATTCTTACAGGCTAGGTCAAAGACCAGCAGTGCAAAGAGTGTAATAAAAGTGAGGTTGTAGTGGTAATGGCCCTTGACCTTATCTTTAGGAATTTCCTAAAGATAAGGGTGTAATGATCATAATTATAGCCTATGATGTAACCTGTAGGTTTATTTATTTATTTATTTATTTTACTTTATTGCTGTCTCCCACGTTAGCAAGATACCGCAAGGAAACAGACGAAAAAATGGCCCAACCCACCCACATACACATGTATATACATACACGTCTCATAAGTGACTTGTTAAAGTTTAGTGGTATTACGTTAAAGTTTAGTGGTATTACAGGTGTAGGGAAAATCAGTCTCTAATGGAGATGTCCCCGATCACTCAAAATCTTTTTCACTCCATCTTTCCACCTCCAATTTGGTCTCCCACTTCTCCTCGTTCCCTCCACCTCTGACACATATATCCTCTTGGTCAATCTTTCCTCATTCATTCTCTCCATGTGACCAAACCATTTCAAAACACCCTCTTCTGCTCTCTCAACCACGCACTTTTTATTACCACACATCTCTCTTACCCTATTATTACTTACTCGATCAAACCACCTCACACCACATATTGTCCTCAGACATCTCATTTCCAGAACATCCACCCTCCTCTGCACAACTCTATCTATAGCCCATGCCTCGCAACCATATAACATTGTTGGAACCACTAATCCTTCAAACATACCCATTTTTGCTTTCCGAGATAATATTCTCAACTTCCACACATTCTTCAATGCTCCCAGAACTTTCACCCCCTCCCCCACCCTATGATTCACTTCTGCTTCCATGGTTCCATCCGCTGCCAAATCCACTCCCAGATATCTAAAACACTTCACTTCCAGTTTTTCTCCATTCAAACTTACCTCCCAGTTGACTTGTTCCTCAACCCTACTGTACATAATAACCTTGCTCTTATTCACATTTACTCTCAGCTTTCTTCTTTCACACACTTTACCAAACTCAGTCACCAGCTTCTGCAGTTTCTCACTCGAATCAGCCACCAGCGCTGTATCATCAGCGAACAACAACTGACTCACTTCCCGAGCTTTTTCATCCACAACAGAGTGCATACTTGCCACTCTTTTCAAAACTCTTGCATTCACCTCCCTAATAGCCCCATCCATAAACAAATTAAACAACCATGGAGACATCACACACCCCTGCCGCAAACCTACATTCACTGAGAACCAATCACTTTCCTCTTTACCTACACATACACATGCCTTACATCCTTGATAAAAACTTTTCACTGCTTCTAACAACTTGCCTCCCACACCATATATTCTTAATACCTTCCACAGAGCATCTCTATCAACTCTATCATATGCCTTCTCCAGATCCATAAATGCTACATACAAATCCATTTGCTTTTCTAAGTATTTCTCACATACATTCTTCAAAGCAAACACCTGATCCACACATCCTCTACCACTTCTGAAACCACACTGCTCTTCCTCAGTCTGATGCTCTGCACATGCCTTCACCCTCTCAATCAATACCCTCTCATATAATTTACCAGGAATACTCAACAAACTTATACCTCTGTAATTTGAGCACTCACTCTTATCCCCTTTGCCTTTGTACAATGGCATTATGCAAGCATTCCGCCAACCCTCAGGCACCTCACCATGAGTCATACACACATTAAATAACCTTACCAACCAGTCAACAATACAGTCACCCCCTTTTTTAATAAATTCCACTGCCGGCTTTCATCTTCCGCAAAACCTTTCCTACCTCTTCTCTGTTTACCAAATCATTTTCCCTAACCCTCTCACTTTGCACACCACCTCGACCAAAACACCGTATATCTGCCACTCTATCATCACACACATTCAACAAACCTTCAAAATACTCACTCCATCTCCTTCTCATATCATCACTACTTGTTATCACCTCCCTATTAGCCCCTTCACTGAAGTTCCCATTTGTTCCATTGTCTTACGCACTTTATTTACCTCCTTCCAAAACAACCTTTTGATTCTCCCTAAAATTTAATGATACTCTCTCACCCCAACT
The DNA here is from genome assembly GCF_036320965.1 of Panulirus ornatus. Lineage (NCBI taxonomy): Eukaryota > Metazoa > Arthropoda > Malacostraca > Decapoda > Palinuridae > Panulirus > Panulirus ornatus. Next base: position 14,787,435 of record NC_092296.1, read on the forward strand.
CTCATTTGCCCTCTTTTTCACCTCTTGCACCTTTCTCTTGACCTGCCTCTTTCTTTTATACATCTCCCAGTCATTTGCATTATTTCCCTACAAAAATCGTCCAAATGCCTCTCTCTTCTCTTTCACTAATAATCTTACTTCTTTATCTCGCCACTCACTACCCTTTCTCATCTGCCCACCTCCCATGCTTCTCATGCCACAAGCATCTTTTGCGCAAGCCATCACTGCTTCCCTGAATACATCCCATTCCTCCCCCACTCCCCTTACGTCCTTTCTTCTCACCTTTTTCCATTCTGTACTCATTCTTTCCTAGTACTTCCTCACACAAGTCCCCTTCCCAAGCCCACTTACTCCCACCACTCTTTTTACCCCAACATTCTCTCTTCTTTTCTGAAAACCTCTACAAATCTTCACCTTTGCCTCCGCAAGATAATGATCAGACATCCCTCCAGTTGCACCTCTCAGCACATTGACATCCAAAAGTCTCTCTTTTGTGCGCCTATCAATTAACACGTAATCCAATAACACTCTCTGGCCATCTCTCCTTTTTACATACGTATACTTATGTATATCTCTCTTTTTAAACCAGGTATTTCCAATCACCAGTCCTTTTTCAGCACATAAATGTACAAGCTCTTCATCATTTCTGTTTACAACACTGAACACCCTATGTACACCAATTATTCCCTCAACTGCCACATTACTCACCTTTGCATTCAAATCACCCATCACTATGACCTGGTCTCGTGCATCAAAAGTACTAACACACTCATTCAGCTGCTCCCAAAACACTTACCTCTCATGATCTTTCTTCTCATGCCCAGGTGCATATGCACCAATAATCACCCATCTCTCTCCATCCACTTTCAGTTTTACCCATATCAGTGTGGAGTTTACTTTCTTACACTCTATCACATACCCCCACCACTCCTGTCTCATGAGTAGTGCTACTCCTTCCCTTGCTCTTGTCCTATCACTAACCCCTGACTTTACTCCTAAGACATTCCCAGACCACTCTTCCCCTTTACCCTTGAGCTTCATTTCACTCAGAACCAAAACATCCAGGTTCCTTTCCTCAAACATACTACCTATCTCTCATTTTTTCTCATCTTGTTTACATCCACACACATTTAGACACCCCAATCTGAGCCTTTGAGGAGGATGAGCACTCTCCGCGTGACTCCTTCTTCTGTTTCCCCTTTTAGAAAGTTGAAATACAAGGAGGGGAGGGTTTCCAGCTCCCCGCTCCCGTCGCCTTCTACGACATGCGAGGAATGTGTGGGAAGTGTTCTTTCTCCCCCTATATACCTGTAGGTGTATAGTGAAAATGTAGATCAAGTTGCTGAGGAAGTTGTGGAGATGAGAATGTAATGAAGATAGCCTTTGAACTGACCCATGGAATGTGGTGAAAGTGTGGGGTTGTGACGGAGGGTGTTGTGAAGATGAGGTTGTAGTGAAGATTATGGTATAATGAAGATAAACTTTGAAATGAATTTAGGTTTATTGAGAGTGTAATAATGATGAGCTTGGTGTTGTCTTTCTCCATATGAAACTTGATGGTGGGTGATAGTGCAAAGGGAGATCTGTTGCATTCACTTATAAGTGATAGAATTTTTTGTTTTAAAGCTGCCTATGTATATCTGATGTCTATTATGCCCCCAAAGCTAAGGTATACTTTTACTGTGCCTTTTGATTTATGTAGCCAACAAAATCCACTCTATTGGAAGCACAGGTTGAAATGATTTTTTTTCTTTTGCAGATCTGAAAAGATCACTAGCTTTTAGAAAACATGTTACTGTATTGTTGCATTAATATGACTTTCTTTTATCAGGGGGAAAGTATGTGGCTGCACACTGATCTGATCAGTCGGTTGTTGAAAAATTGCCGAAATATATTCCCTGTGGTGGAATATGCATACACCTGTACTCCTACATATCCTTCAGGGCAGATTGGTTTCATTCTTTGCAGTAAAGATCCTGTGAGTTAGATTTCAGAATAATGCATGTCATTTAGGTAAAAAATAAAAAAAAAAGCTTTGTGCTTTTATGTTGTGTGTGGATGCATGTAAAGAGTACATTAGTAGATGCTGCCATAGTGGTGTGTGACACAGCAGCAGTAGGTTGTGGAAAGAGAAGAATAGCATGGTAGAGAGGATTACAGGAATTATGGTTAAGGGGGAAAAAGAGTTTAGAAAGAGAATCCAGATCTTTCAAAAAACAGTGGTGTGGTATGAAAAATTTCTAACCGCACACAATAGTGCACTTTGAACAATCACTGGCCACCTGGCAACTACATACACTCACTGGCTACGCATTGAAGGAAAGATCATCCCAGTACAATCCCACCACAACATGCTTGACATTCAATTCTATGCAGTGCCATTAGGCCTTTCCCACTCAAACCACTCTGTAACTAACCACCAATCACCAAGTAGAAATAAAAAGCTTACCCCTCTTCCACACTTCAGTAACCTCAGCTTACAAATCCCTCTACTCCCAACAAATATGACGCTAACAAGACACATTCATACTGAAATTTTCTCACAAGCATTAAACAGCCAACCTCCCAAACTTAGCCATAAGCTCCATCCCACCAAACATACTACACCCATCAGGGACAACACTCCCTAGATGAACAGAATGTAGGGTTTGGACATTGTTCCATTACTTTAACTCTACACACATCATTTCAGCATATCCCAAGACCCTTCACGGCCACAATAAGAAAGACACTAAGCACTTACTACTTAATAGCCTTGCACTCTGCATGTAGCTGCACACACAACATCACTTTATGACCTATGGTCCTGACCAGTGGCTGTGGCTAGTTTTCTAAGTACTGCAGGAGCCTCATAAAAGTTGAAGGGACTCCTGGGGCAGGAAGTAAGCAGTAAATATATGAGTGGAGGGTGGGTGTTCCTGGGCTGTACCTACAAGAGGTTACTCTGCAAGTGAAAAGTCTTTGGCAAAACTGTATCATTGGGAATACAGTTTCATCAAAGATCAATCTGGAAGAGTACACTTTCCAGCTCTTGGGCTGCAAGAGCCTTGAGAAAGAGGTCCTGCATAACACCAGGACTCTCATAGGAATTGGTTTTGGGATACTTATACATAAATAGATATATGAATAAAGGGGAGGGTGCAAGGTGTATAGGTAGACTAAGGAGGCAATAGGAGGATGGATTAAAGAAGGCATTTGGGTATTGGGGCTTCAGTGTTTGGGAAGATGAGAGGCATGCATGGATAGAAAGAAGTGGAGCAGTGTTCTGTATAAGTTTTAGTTGATATGAGTGGGCTGAACTGTGGCATATGAAGTAATTATATCAGCATTGCTGTTTAGGTGTCTCATCAAAACTACTGAATTGTGCAGTGACTGAGGTACTTGGAACAAGTTATGCATGAGTTTATTCTTTTAAAAAATAGAGTGCAATTGATCAAAAATGCAATTTTATGTGACATATGAGTATAGTCATAGCAACTAATATTCTTTATGTATATTTGTTCTCTCCAGGCTACTAACTTTCGAGATCCGGTGACTGTGTGGGACAGTGAAAAAGCGATGGCATTGTCCCTTAAATACTACAATGCAGATATTCACCGAGCTTCATTTGTCTTACCTACATTTATGGAGAAGGCCATCAAAGAAACAAAGTGAATGAAGATTTCCATTATAAAAATATGTTGTACAGTGTAAAGTCGACAACATTACATGGAGAAAGTGCTGAAGAAGCTTTTGAGGATTAGGTACATTTTACTTATAAACATTAATGTTTTTTCACTTACAGTGTTGAAATGATGTTTTCTAGATCATATTGTCTTGTTAAAGAAGACTGACCCAAATATTTCAGCCCCAAATTACTCAAAAATAGCACATTTCTGTGAATGATCCATCTTATGCAAATTAACCACTTGAAGCCCTGGACAATCAGGCACATTCAGGTCAGTTGTTGTCCCTAAATGCCCTACCCCAAGGCCAACTCAACTAGTGGTAAGAAGCTGCACTAGACACACACTACACACGTGTATTATTTACACAGGCACAAGTGTAACATTGTTTATTGTATTTACATGAGTAAATGAACAAAAACATTTTCAAAGACAAAATGAGCACCAGTGTTACAATGATTGTTTAATTAGTCTAAGACAGAGGTTGGCAGCCTTCTTGCCTCTGTGAGCTGGATGGCAGAAATTAATGAGTGGATGGTAGACCAGATAAAGGCCATAAAGAAGCCTGAAATATGGGAATTATCCATTTAAATACATCTAGTTATATTTTGCCTCAAATCAGTGAATAATGCATGCTAGAAAATCATTTGGGCTTAATCAAGTTGCCAATTAGTGATCAAAGAACTCAATATGGTCACAGTTTATTTCAATCAAGGTATCTTTTGAATTTGTTAAAAAGACACAAAGAATCTTTAAAGCATAAAGAGTATGAAAATGATGCATTGAATGGTAGTAAATTAAGTATAATAAAAAAAGAAAATTAACTAATTCTGATGCAAACAGTAGATGAATTGATATGAAACTTGATGTTTGTTGCGTGAAAGCTTCCCAGTGTTGGGTGTCAGACTTGTTGATGCTAAGAGCAAGACATTGTTTAGATGGACATCAGCCAATCTTGTTCTCAAATGGTTCATGGTGGTTTCATTTTTCAAAATGATTGATCACACAGATAATTGCTGCTAAACAATGATGCTATCGTTTTTGCATGGTACACTGATTAAGATACACAGATAAGTGCTTCTAAACAATGATACCATCTTTTTTGCATGGTACACTAAGTTAGGATACTTTCCACTTGGATGAATATCTTTTCTATAGAAGTCAAGCACTGACACATCTTCAGAATGAAATTTCTGTCTCAGTATGTCGTCACTGTAAACCAATCAATTCCATTTGAAAATTTCTGATGCAGTGTCCACTTCCACATCAAATAGAGTAGCAAATAGCTTGAACTCATTTGCATGCAAGCAAACATTAGCAAAATGAGATGAAAACTTCTTTCTCAATTCTTGGACAATATTTGCAATGCATGGATCTTGTACTTTTTTGAAAAGTGAGAAAATGTGCAAAATTTTCTTATTGCAGCTGACATTCCCATGATTGCAGTTTTCTTTCAAAGGCCACAACATGATCATACATCTCATGTATCAGCTGATTTTTCCTTGAAGTTGTAAATTCAAGTTATTGAAATGAGATGTAATGTCCTCAAGAAATGCCAAGGATGGAAGCCAATCAGGATCATGGAAATGTGAAGCATCGTCATTTTTACTCTCAGGGAATATTGCCACCTCTTCATTCAATGCAAATACTCTTTCCAGCATTGACCTTTGGCTAAGCTAGCGTGCACTACAGAAATAAGCCAGGTCCCCATATTCTGCCTCTGTATCCAACAAAAACTGATGATTCAATTCATGAGATAGGATCAGATTCACTGCCACAACAACACTGTCCATAACATCCTTTAATTACAGAGACTTGGGACATTATGCAATGAATTCTAATCAGTTTTTGTGTGATTCCAGGGTTTTCCATTTGTCTTGTAGCAATGTGATGATGCAGTAATCATGCCCTACCTAGGAATTGATTGAATAAACTCTTCAAAAATTTGAAAAGTTGAGGTCACTCCTCAAACAAACACTGCCAGTTGAAGAGTGTCTCTCAAGCCTGTGCTGTCATCAAGTGCAATTTAAAGAAATTGCAATTCATTGCAGACATCCCTTAAACAACTTTCAACATCTACTGACATTTCTTCAACTCACCATGTCATTGTTCTTCCAGACAGACTGATAGATGCAAATAAAGATTTCTTTTCAGGACAAATAATATCAACCACTGCCAGTAAACATCCTTTGACAAATTCCCCATCTGTAAAAGGCTTCATCTTTTCTGCAATATGTTTTGCGACCTCATAGCCGGCATGAGTATTTCCTTCATTTTTCACTGCTTTTCTTGGCAAAAAAATGATGTTTCTAAAACTAGCCTTCAGCCACTCAGCTTCATCTTTCCTTACTTGCTCAGTAAACTTGCTAAAATTTCCACTATGGCGTGTTTCTTAATGTTGCTTGATATTTGCTACCTTCTTCACAGCAACATTTTTTAGGCAAATAAGACAAACTGGTTTCCCAGCATGCTTGATGAAGAAGTAATATAGTGTCCAAGTGTCTTGGAAATTTTGGCACTCAGCGTCTACCTTCCTACGTTTTGCATTCATTGCCTTTGGAATTTTTTCTTTGATTTTATTTTGAAACTCAAGTTACTTAACAAGTATTGTAGTACATTTAATATGCTTAGCATGAAGGATCCATCTTTCACTTGTGCGTTGTTTACAAGTTTTCCTGCACAGGCTGTAGTGCCTGTTATGTCGATGAAACCTGCCGACATTCCTACACATGTTCGAGAGCATTTCTTGATGGATAGGAGCTCTCACATTTTCATATAGCATCGGAGTTCAGAATTGTGTAAGAACACTATTTTGGAGGATTGTTTCATAATTCTGGACTCTGCCCCATCTTCGTATCAACTTAAGATTAAAGAAGCTCTTCATATCGATATTAAAAAAAACGTCTCTTAACAAACAACTTTTTCTTGTAATTTTACTCCTTTCATTTTGATGTGTAATACTGTTTGATGCTGTTTTTATTGATGTTGTTTTGTGCTTTTTATTGCCATTCTTTTCACTGATTGTAGCACATCTGTTTTAAAACTTCTTTTGTTTGGAACTTTATGTTTTTTACTGCATGTGATGCTTTGATTTCAATATACTGGATATGGTTTATACTGAGGATGAGTGTTGTACAATCAAAATTGGTACCATTGCAGGAGACACTGTAAAATTGAAATGCCATTATTTTTGTCAAATTTGTAACATGTAAATATCTGGTTCACATGATTTCCTGTTGTTGCAATAGGTTGAGAAGTTGTGTGACACATGTGAACTGTCACCCTAGCATGCCTTTTAACCACTAAATCTAAGGGAGCATCACTCTGCAGCAGATATAGAAAAGAGGTGATTCATCTAATATATCCCTTGCAAATCACTTGCCTATCCACTGTATTAAACCATAAAGTTGGTGACAAAATACATACCTTACTAGAACGAATCATATTTTTTCTTTGAGCAGATATTTAGTGTAGATTTCTTGTTCAAAGAAAGTGATGCTGTTTCTGTTTATAAATTTGAACGATCCCGCTTGAAAACCTGTGCATGCAAGGGGAATATATAATTTGTAATTCATATTAATAAGGTGGTCTGCCTTCCTTCATTCGTATATACATTACTGTTTCCATCACTTTTGGTGATTGGAACAAAATGGAACCTGGGGCCAGTGTGGTCACGTGAAACATTCAGAATAAGGAAAAATTGTTCATGGGCTGTCATAGTATTTGATCATGGGCCAGTCAAAATCCTTTGCGGGCTGGATTTGACCCGTGAGCTGTAGGTTGCCTACCCCCTTCTGGTCTAAAACAAACTAGATTTTTGCTTTTCTTGGGGAAAGAGATAGTGGGAGCTTACAAAAGCTATTCCAGGAGATCAGTACACTTTATTCCTTCATGATTGCCTATCGGTTTAGTGTTGAATAATTGACACCTTCATGAGTTCCCATTTGCAAAGTTCATATGGCTGATAGAATTCCTGAAGGCCACAGTAAAGCCATAGCTTAAGCAAAAATCTAACAATTTTATCATTGTCAGAATAAACTTAGAAATGTTGTTGTACTGTTGTTTTTCTCACTCTGCCTTCTGCAAACATTTTTCTGTTCTTATTCCACTTCAGTAGAAAATTATACTGTATACATGCTTTTCATCACCCTGTCTATAATACATATCATATGATATTAGGCACATACAGATGCCCACAGTCCTGGTTGGTACAGTCACTGTTATCAATCTTAAAATTCTGGCAGGTGTGAACCCTGGAAGGATCAACTTGTACGATTCAGATCATTGACAAAGGAGAGGGAGGTGAGAGGGGTTGGGGGGTTACTGATGGTAGAGTTAAGGAGGGGTCAGGGGGTTAGGAGAGGCAGAGGTGATATTACACAACGAAGCAGACATGTTATGATTCCATCACCCTTGAAATCGATTAAGATTATGATTCCAAAGGTTTGTAATTGATTACAATTAAGAATTACATTATCATAGGAAAACAGGGCCAAGCAAGTGTTTCATTGGCTGAAATGTGACTATGAATATTAGGCATAGAAAAAGTAAAAGTTAGTGTCTTCATAATAATGCCAAAACCATAAGGTTATAGCTAGATTCAATGTACCGATTTATTTATTCTTTTTATTTATTTTGCTTTGTCGCTGTCTCCCGCGTTAGCGAGGTAGCGCAATGAAACAGATGAAAGAATGGCCCAACCCACCCACATACACATGTATATACATACACGTCCACACACGCAAATATACATACCTATACAACTCAATGCACACATATATATACACACACAGACGTATATGCATATAAACATGTACATAATTCATACTGTCTGCCTTTATTCATTCCCATCGCCAACCCGCCACACATGGAATAACAACCCCCTCCCTCCTCATGTGTGCGAGGTAGTGCTAGGAAAAGACAACAAAGGCCCCATTCGTTCACACTCAGTCTCTAGGTGTCATGTAATAATGCACCGAAACCACAGCTCTCTTTCCACATTCAGGCCCCACAGAACTTTCCATGGTTTACCCCAGACGCTTCACATGCCCTGGTTCAATCCATTGACAGCACGTCGACCCCGGTATACCACATCATTCCAATTCACTCTATTCCTTGCACGCCTTTCACCCTCCTGCATGTTCAGGCCCCGATCACTCAAAATCTTTTTCACTCTATCTTTCCACCTCCAATTTGGTCTCCCACTTCTCCTTGTTCCCTCCACCTCTGACACATATATCCTCTTGGTCAATCTTTCCTCACTCATTCTCTCCATGTGACCAAACCATTTCAAAACACCCTCTTCTGCTCTCTCAACCACACTCTTTTTATTTCCACACATCTCTCTTACCCTTACATTACTTACTCGATCAAACCACCTCACACCACATATTGTCCTCAGACATCTCATTTCCAGCACATCCACCCTCCTGCGTACAACTCTATCCATAGCCCACGCCTTGCAACCATACAACACTGTTGGAACCACTATTCCTTCAAACACACCCATTTTTGCTTTCCGAGATAATGTTCTTGACTTCCAAACATTCTTCAAAGCTCCCAGAATTTTCGCCCCCTCCCCCACCCTATGATCCACTTCCGCTTCCATGGTTCCATCCGCTGCCAGATCCACTCCCAGATATTTAAAACACTTTACTTCCTCCAGTTTTTCTCCATTCAAACTTACCTCCCAATCGACTTGACCCTCAACCCTACTGAACCTAATAACCTTGCTCTTATTCACATTTACTCTTAACTTTCTTCTTTCACACACTTTACCAAACTCAGTCACCAGCTTCTGCAGTTTCTCACATGAATCAGCCACCAGCGCTGTATCATCAGCGAACAACAACTAACTCACTTCCCAAGCTCTCTCATCCCCAACAGACTGCATACTTGCCCCTCTTTCCAAAACTCTTGCATTCACCTCCCTAACAACCCCATCCATAAATGAATTAAACAACCATGGAGACATCACACACCCCTGCCGCAAACCTACATTCACTGAGAGCCAATCACTTTCCTCTCTTCCTACACGTACATGTACATATGCCTTACATCCTCGATAAAAACTTTTCACTACTTCTAACAACTTGCCTCCCACACCATATATTCTTAATACCTTCCACAGAGCATCTCTATCAACTCTATCATATGCCTTCTCCAGATCCATAAATGCTACATACAAATCCATTTGCTTTTCTAAGTATTTCTCACATACATTCTTCAAAGCAAACACCTGATCCACACATCCTCTACCACTTCTGAAACCACACTGCTCTTCCCCAATCTAATGCTCTGTACATGCCTTCACCCTCTCAATCAATACCCTCCCATATAATTTACCAGGAATACTCAACAAACTTATACCTCTGTAATTTGAGCACTCACTCTTATCCCCTTTGCCTTTGTACAATGGCACTGTGCAAGCATTCCGCCAATCCTCAGGCACCTCACCATGAATCATACATACATACATACATTACCAATTCCACTGCAATACCATCCAAACCTGCTGCCTTGCCGGCTTTCATCTTCCGCAAACAATTTATAAAACACTATATTTATATATATATGCAATATATCTTTGGCCAGCTGCTGGGCCCAACCAAATGTGATCAGTTCTCTTCCCCTGCTCTCCTGTCCTCTGCTGATAGCATAACACTTCGATTATAGACTTTTCTTTGGTACTTTTATATTATCCTTATAGTTAAGTCACACTAACAGTCTTAAGTATAGGCCTATTCCATTTTTTATTTTCCCCCAAATTTACTATTTTTTGTGTAGAGCATCAAGTTGAGCTTCACAGCTAGCAAATTAATCATAATGTAATTATGATTATGGTTACTTTGGAGTGGAATTGATTATGATTACTTGGGCTTTGGAGACAATGGATTTGATTAAGATAACGTTTCCTCAAAAAAAACATGGAATTGATTCCAATGAATATGATTCCTGATTACAATTACATCATGTCTGCAATGTAGTACTAAATGAAGTGTGTAATGAATAATTATGAGAGCAAAACAGATAATGAATTGTGATAAGTACTAACTATCATAGGTCATTTGCTGTTATCTACAGTTTAGAAATACTTTGGCTCATCAACATCAAATGCCTCCTTCCCCTCCCCCCTCCTTTCTCTCTCTCTCTCTCTCTCTCTCTCTCTCTCTCTCTCTCTCTCTCTCTCTCTCTCTCTCTCTCTCTCTCTCTGCCATGTTTCTGCATGATTTTTTCTGCATTTGGAAACTTTAGAAATACTGCTACCTATTCAAAGGGTGATAATAATAAAGAGTTGCTCCTTTTAAGACAGGATGACTTTAACTACTGAGAAACTTGTTTACAGTCTGCTTAATCCTCATAATTTCAATCCTTTTCACCTTGATCATCCATGATGATGAGCCAGTATATGCTTGTTTATGCAGTGACCACCATCACTGCAATAACCTCAACAACACAGCACTCCAGTAGTTATTGTATCACTGTTGCACCCTCTGCATTTGCCCAACAACATTTGCAGTGCCTTATACCCCTAGTGAGCTTCCCGTACTGTCAGTTACAAGTTCATACTTAGGGCTCATCCACCCAGTCTCTAGTTGTCATGTGTATTGCACTGAAACCACAGCTCTTTATCCAAATCCAGGCCCCGCAGACCCTTTCATGGTTTACCCGAGATGCTTCACATGTCCTGGTTCAGTCCATCATTCTAATTCACTCTATTTAGTGCATGCCTTTAACCCTGTGTATGTTCAGGCCCTGATCACTCAAAATCTTTTTCACTCTTGCATTCCACCTCCAGTTTTATTCATACATATTAGTCATTTCCCACGTTATCAAGGCAGCATCAAGAACAGAGGACTGAGCCTTAGAGGAAAAAATCCTCACTTGGCCCCTTTCTCTGTTCCTTCTTTTGGAAAAGTAAAAACTGAAGGGGAGGATTTCCGGCCTGCCACTCCCACCCATTTTAGTAGCCTTTAATGACATGCAGGGAACACGTGGGAAGAATTTTTTCTCCCCTATACCCAGGGATAAGTAATGTAAGGGTAAGAGATTTGTGGAAATAAAAAGAGTGTGGTTGAGAGAGCAGAAGAGGGTGTGTTGAAATGGTTTGGACATATGGAGAGAATGAGTGAGGGAAGATTGACAAAGAAGATACATGAGTTAGAGGTGGAGGGAACAAGAAGTGGGAGACCAAATTGGAGGTGGAAGGATAAAGTGAAGAAGATTTTGAGCGATCGGGGCCTGAACATACAGAAGGGTGAAAGGTGTGCAAGGAATAGAGTGAATTGGAACAATGTGGTATACCAGGGTCGACGTGCTGTCAATGGACTGAACTAGGGCATGTGAAGTGTCGGGTATATCATGGAAAGGTCTGCGGGGCCTGGATATGGATAGGGAGCTGTGGTTTTGGTGTATTACACCTGACAGCTAGAGACTGAATGTGGCCTTTTTGTCTGTATTCCTGGCGCTACCTAGCTGAAGCAGGGGATAGCAATGCTGTTCTCGTGTGGGGTGGGGTAGCGACAGGAATGAATAAGGTAAGCAAGTATGACTATGTACATGTATATGTATGTAATGTCTGCATATGTATATGTATATGTATATATGTCCGTATGTGGGTGTTAATGTATATATATATATTTATTTTTATTTTTATTATACTTTGTCGCTGTCTCCCGCGTTTGCGAGGTAGCACAAGGAAACAGACGAAAGAAATGGCCCAACCCCCCATACACATGTATATACATACGTCCACACACGCAAATATACATACCTACACAGCTTTCCATGGCTTACCCCAGACGCTTCACATGCCTTGATTCAATCCACTGACAGCACGTCAACCCCGGTATACCACATCGCTCCAATTCACTCTATTCCTTGCCCTCCTTTCACCCTCCTGCATGTTCAGGCCCCGATCACACAAAATCTTTTTCACTCCATCTTTCCACCTCCAATTTGGTCTCCCTCTTCCCCTTGTTCCCTCCACCTCCGACACATATATCCTCTTGGTCAATCTTTCCTCACTCATCCTCTCCATGTGCCCAAACCACTTCAAAACACCCTCTTCTGCTCTCTCAACCACGCTCTTTTTATTTCCACACATCTCTCTTACCCTTACGTTACTCACTCGATCAAACCACCTCACACCACACATTGTACTCAAACATCTCATTTCCAGCACATCCATCTTCCTGCGCACAACTCTATCCATAGCCCACGCCTCGCAACCATACAACATTGTTGGAACCACTATTCCTTCAAACATAGCCATTTTTGCTTTCCGAGATAATGTTCTCGACTTCCACACATTCTTCAAGGCCCCAAGAATTTTCGCCCCCTCCCCCACCCTATGATCCACTTCCGCTTCCATGGTTCCATCCGCTGCCAGATCCACTCCCAGATATTTAAAACACTTCACTTCCTCCAGTTTTTCTCCATTCAAACTCACCTCCCAATTGACTTGACCCTCAACCCTACTGTACCTAATAACCTTGCTCTTATTCACATTTACTCTTAACTTTCTTCTTCCACACACTTTACCAAACTCAGTCACCAGCTTCTGCAGTTTCTCCCATGAATCAGCCACCAGCGCTGTATCATCAGCGAACAACAACTGACTCACTTCCCAAGCTCTCTCATCCCCAACAGACTTCATACTTGCCCCTCTTTCCAAAACTCTTGCATTTACCTCCCTAACAACCCCATCCACTCGATCAAACCACCTCACACCACACATTGTCCTCAAACATCTCATTTCCAGCACATCCATCCTCCTGCGCACAACTCTATCCATAGCCCACGCCTCGCAACCATACAACATTGTTGGAACCACTATTCCTTCAAACATACCCATTTTTGCTTTCCGAGATAATGTTCTCGACTTCCACACATTCTTCAAGGCCCCCAGAATTTTCGCCCCCTCCCCCACCCTATGATCCACTTCCGCTTCCATGGTTCCATCCGCTGCCAGATCCACTCCCAGATATCTAAAACACTTCACTTCCTCCAGTTTTTCTCCATTCAAACTCACCTCCCAATTGACTTGACCCTCAACCCTACTGTACCTAATAACCTTGCTCTTATTCACATTTACTCTTAACTTTCTTCTTCCACACACTTTACCAAACTCAGTCACCAGCTTCTGCAGTTTCTCACATGAATCAGCCACCAGCGCTGTATCATCAGCAAACAACAACTGACTCACTTCCCAAGCTCTCTCATCCCCAACAGACTTCATACTTGCCCCTCTTTCCAAAACTCTTGCATTTACCTCCCTAACAACCCCATCCATAAACAAATTAAACAACCATGGAGACATCACACACCCCTGCCGCAAACCTACATTCACTGAGAACCAATCACTTTCCTCTCTTCCTACACGTACACATGCCTTACATCCTCGATAAAAACTTTTCACTGCTTCTAACAACTTGCCTCCCACACCATATATTCTTAATACCTTCCACAGAGCATCTCTATCAACTCTATCATGTGCCTTCTCCAGATCCATAAATGCTACATACAAATCCATTTGCTTTTCTAAGTATTTCTCACATACATTCTTCAAAGCAAACACCTGATCCACACATCCTCTACCACTTCTGAAACCACACTGCTCTTCCCCAATCTGATGCTCTGTACATGCCTTCACCCTCTCAATCAATACCCTCCCATATAATTTGCCAGGAATACTCAACAAACTTATACCTCTGTAATTTGAGCACTCACTCTTATCCCCTTTGCCTTTGTACAATGGCACTATGCACGCATTCCGCCAATCCTCAGGCACCTCACCATGAGTCATTTTTTTTTTTTTTTTTTTTTTTTTTTTTTTTTTTATACTTTGTCGCTGTCTCCCGCGTTTGCGAGGTAGCGCAAGGAAACAGACGAAAGAAATGGCCCAACCCCCCCCCCCCCATACACATGTACATACACACGTCCACACACGCAAATATACATACCTACACAGCTTTCCATGGTTTACCCCAGACGCTTCACATGCCTTGCTTCAATCCACTGACAGCACGTCAACCCCTGTATACCACATGACTCCAATTCACTCTATTTCTTGCCCTCCTTTCACCCTCCTGCATGTTCAGGCCCCGATCACACAAAATCTTTTTCACTCCATCTTTCCACCTCCAATTTGGTCTCCCTCTTCTCCTCGTTCCCTCCACCTCCGACACATATATCCTCTTGGTCAATCTCTCCTCACTCATTCTCTCCATGTGCCCAAACCATTTCAAAACACCCTCTTCTGCTCTCTCAACCACGCTCATTTTATTTCCACACATCTCTCTTACCCTTACGTTACTTACTCGATCAAACCACCTCACACCACACATTGTCCTCAAACATCTCATTTCCAGCACATCCATCCTCCTGCGCACATCTCTATCCATAGCCCACGCCTCGCAACCATACAACATTGTTGGAACCACTATTCCCTCAAACATACCCATTTTTGCTTTCCGAGATAATGTTCTCGACTTCCACACATTTTTCAAAGCTCCCAAAATTTTCGCCCCCTCCCCCACCCTATGATCCACTTCCGCTTCCATGGTTCCATCCGCTGACAGATCCACTCCCAGATATCTAAAACACTTCACTTCCTCCAGTTTTTCTCCATTCAAACTCACCTCCCAATTGACTTGACCCTCACCCCTACTGTACCTAATAACCTTGCTCTTATTCACATTTACTCTCAACTTTCTTCTTCCACACACTTTACCAAACTCAGTCACCAGCTTCTGCAGTTTCTCACATGAATCAGCCACCAGCGCTGTATCATCAGCGAACAACAACCATGAGTCATACATACATTAAATAACCTTACCAACCAGTCAACAATACAGTCACCCCCTTTTTTAATAAATTCCACCGCAATACCATCCAAACCTGCTGCCTTGCCGGCTTTCATCTTCCGCAAAGCTTTTACTACCTCTTCTCTGTTTACCAAATCATTTTCCCTAACCCTCGCACTTTGCACACCACCTCGACCAAAACACCCTATATCTGCCACTCTATCATCAAACACATTCAACAAACCTTCAAAATACTCACTCCATCTCCTTCTCACATCACCACTACTTGTTATCACCTCCCCATTTGCGCCCTTCACTGAAGTTCCCATTTGCTCCCTTGTCTTACGCACTTTATTTACCTCCTTCCAGAACATCTTTTTATTCTCCCTAAAATTTAATGATACTCTCTCACCCCAAGTCTCATTTGCCCTTTTTTTCACCTCTTGCACCTTTCTCTTGACCTCCTGTCTCTTTCTTTTATACATCTCCCACTCAATTGCATTTTTTCCCTGCAAAAATCGTCCAAATGCCTCTCTCTTCTCTTTCACTAATACTCTTACTTCTTCATCCCACCACTCACTACCCTTTCTAATCAACCCACCTCCCACTCTTCTCATGCCATAAGCATCTTTTGCGCAATCCATCACTGATTCCCTAAATACATCCCAGTCCTCCCCCACTCCCCTTACTTCCATTGTTCTCACCTTTTTCCATTCTGTACTCAGTCTCTCCTGGTACTTCCTCACACAAGTCTCCTTCCCAAGCTCACTTACTCTCACCACCCTCTTCACCCAACATTCACTCTTCTTTTCTGAAAACCCATACAAATCTTCACCTTAGCCTCCACAAGATAATGATCAGACATCCCTCCAGTTGCACCTCTCAGCACATTAACATCCAAAAGTCTCTCTTTCGCGTGCCTGTCAATTAACACGTAATCCAATAATGCTCTCTGGCTATCTCTCCTACTTACATAAGTATACTTATGTATATCTCGCTTTTTAAACCAGGTATTCCCAATCATCAGTCCTTTTTCAGCACATAAATCTACAAGCTCTTCACCATTTCCATTTACAACACTGAACACCCCATGTATACCAATTATTCCCTCAACTGCCACATTACTCACCTTTGCATTCAAATCACCCAACACTATAACCCGGTCTCGTGCATCAAAACCACTAACACACTCATTCAGCTGCTCCCAAAACACTTGCCTCTCATGATCTTTCTTCTCATGCCCAGGTGCATATGCACCAATAATCACCCATCTCTCTCCATCAACTTTCAGTTTTACCCATATTAATCGAGAATTTACTTTCTTACATTCTATCACATACTTCCACAACTCCTGTTGAGTGGTTTGGGAATGTCTTGGGAGTAAAGTCAGGGGTTAGTGAGAGGACAAGAGCAAGGGAAGGAGTAGCAGTACTCCTGAAACAGGAGTTGTGGAAGTATGTGATAGAATGTAAGAAAGTAAATTCTCGATTAATATGGGTAAAACTGAAAGTTGATGGAGAGAGATGGGTGATTATTGGTGCATATGCACCTGGGCATGAGAAGAAAGATCATGAGAGGCAAGTGTTTTGGGAGCAGCTGAATGAGTGTGTTAGTGGTTTTGATGCACGAGACCGGGTTATAGTTTTGGGTGGTTTGAATGCAAAGGTGAGTAATGTGGCAGTTGAGGGAATAATTGGTATACATGGGGTGTTCAGTGTTGTAAATGGAAATGGTGAAGAGCTTGTAGATTTATGTGCTGAAAAAGGACTGATGATTGGGAATACCTGGTTTAAAAAGCGAGATATACATAAGTATACTTATGTAAGTAGGAGAGATAGCCAGAGAGCATTATTGGATTACGTGTTAATTGACAGGCACGCGAAAGAGAGACTTTTGGATGTTAATGTGCTGAGAGGTGCAACTGGAGGGATGTCTGATCATTATCTTGTGGAGGCTAAGGTGAAGATTTGTATGGGTTTCCAGAAAAGAAGAGTGAATGTTGGGGTGAAGAGGGTGGTGAGAATAAGTGAGCTTGGGAAGGAGACTTGTGTGAGGAAGTACCAGGAGAGACTGAGTACAGAATGGAAAAAGGTGAGAACAATGGAAGTAAGGGGAGTGGGGGAGGAATGGGATGTATTTAGGGAATCAGTGATGGATTGCGCAAAAGATGCTTGTGGCATGAGAAGAGTGGGAGGTGGGTTGATTAGAAAGGGTAGTGAGTGGTGGGATGAAGAAGTAAGAGTATTAGTGAAAGAGAAGAGAGAGGCATTTGGACGATTTTTGCAGGGAAAAAATGAAATTGAGTGGGAGACGTATAAAAGAAAGAGACAGGAGGTCAAGAGAAAGGTGCAAAAGGTGAAAAAAGGGCAAATGAGAGTTAGGGTGAGAGAGTATCATTAAATTTTAGGGAGAATAAAAAGATGTTCTGGAAGGAGGTAAATAAAGTGCGTAAGACAAGGGAGCAAATGGGAACTTCAGTGAAGGGCGCAAATGGGGAGGTGATAACAAGTAGTGGTGATGTGAGAAGGAGATGGAGTGAGTATTTTGAAGGTTTGTTGAATGTGTTTGATGATAGAGTGGCAGATATAGGGTGTTTTGGTCGAGGTGGTGTGCAAAGTGCGAGGGTTAGGGAAAATGATTTGGTAAACAGAGAAGAGGTAGTAATAGCTTTGCGGAAGATGAAAGCCGGCAAGGCAGCAGGTTTGGATGGTATTGCGGTGGAATTTGTTAAAAAAGGGGGGTGACTGTATTGTTGACTGGTTGGTAAGGTTATTTAATGTATGTATGACTCATGGTGAGGTGCCTGAGGATTGGCGGAATGCGTGCATAGTGCCATTGTACAAAGGCAAAGGGGATAAGAGTGAGTGCTCAAATTACAGAGGTATAAGTTTGTTGAGTATTCCTGGCAAATTGTATGGGAGGGTATTGATTGAGAGGGTGAAGGCATGTACAGAGCATCAGATTGGGGAAGAGCAGTGTGGTTTCAGAAGTGGTAGAGGATGTGTGGATCAGGTGTTTGCTTTGAAGAATGTATGTGAGAAATACTTAGAAAAGCAAATGGATTTGTATGTAGCATTTATGGATCTGGAGAAGGCATATGATAGAGTTGATAGAGATGCTCTGTGGAAGGTATTAAGAATATATGGTGTGGGAGGCAAGTTATTAGAAGCAGTGAAAAGTTTTTATCGAGGATGTAAGGCATGTGTACGTGGAGGAAGAGAGGAAAGTGATTGGTTCTCAGTGAATGTAGGTTTGCGGCAGGGGTGTGTGATGTCTCCATGGTTGTTTAATTTGTTTATGGATGGGGTTGTTAGGGAGGTGAATGCAAGAGTTTTGGAAAGAGGGGCAAGGATGAAGTCTGTTGGGGATGAGAGAGCTTGGGAAGTGAGTCAGTTGTTGTTCGCTGATGATACAGCGCTGGTGGCTGATTCATGTGAGAAACTGCAGAAGCTGGTGACTGAGTTTGGTAAAGTGTGTGAAAGAAGAAAGTTAAGAGTAAATGTGAATAAGAGCAAGGTTATTAGGTACAGTAGGGTTGAGGGTCAAGTCAATTGGGAGGTGAGTTTGAATGGAGAAAAACTGGAGGAAGTGAAGTGTTTTAGATATCTGGGAGTGGATCTGGCAGCGGGTGGAACCATGGAAGCGGAAGTGGATCATAGGGTGGGGGAGGGGGCGAAAATTCTGGGAGCCTTGAAGAATGTGTGGAAGTCGAGAACATTATCTCGGAAAGCAAAAATGGGTATGTTTGAAGGAATAGTGGTTCCAACAATGTTGTATGGTTGCGAGGCGTGGACTATGGATAGAGTTGTGCGCAGGAGGATGGATGTGCTGGAAATGAGATGTTTGAGGACAATGTGTGGTGTGAGGTGGTTTGATCGAGTAAGTAACGTAAGGGTAAGAGAGATGTGTGGAAATAAAAAGAGCGTGGTTGAGAGAGCAGAAGAGGGTGTTTTGAAATGGTTTGGTCACATGGAGAGAATGAGTGAGGAAAGATTGACCAAGAGGATATATGTGTCGGAGGTGGAGGGAACGAGGAGAAGAGGGAGACCAAATTGGAGGTGGAAAGATGGAGTGAAAATGATTTTGTGTGATCGGGGCCTGAACATGCAGGAGGGTGAAAGGAGGGCAAGGAATAGAGTGAATTGGAGCGATGTGGTATACCGGGGTTGACGTGCTGTCAGTGGATTGAATCAAGGCATGTGAAGCGTCTGGGGTAAACCATGGAAAGCTGTGCAGGTATGTATATTTGCGTGTGTGGACGTATGTATATACATGTGTATGGGGGGGGTTGGGCCATTTCTTTCGTCTGTTTCCTTGCGCTACCTCGCAAACGCGGGAGACAGCGACAAAGTATAATAAATAAAAATAAATATATATATATATATATATATATATATATATATATATATATATATATATATATATATATATATATATATATATTTCTTTTCTTTCCTTTAAACTATTCGCCATTTCCCGCATTAGCGGGGTAGCGTTAAGAACAGAGGACTGGGCCTTTTTTGGAATATCCTCACCTGGCCCCCTCTGGTCCTTCTTTTGGGAATTTAAAAAAAAAAGAGAGGGGAGGATTTGCAGCCCCCTGCTCCGTCCCCTTTTAGTCGCCTTCTACGACACGCAGGGAATACGTGGGAAGTATTCTTAATCCCCTATGCCCAGGATAATATATATATATATATATATATATATATATATATATATATATATATATGTGTGTGTATATGAGTGGATTGGCCATTCTTTGTCTGTTTCCTGGCGCTACCTTGCTGATGTGGGAAACGGCGATTTTACATATGTATAAATATATATATATATATATATATATATATATATATATATATATATATATATATATATATATATATATATTATATA
The DNA here is from genome assembly GCF_036320965.1 of Panulirus ornatus. Taxonomy (NCBI): domain Eukaryota; kingdom Metazoa; phylum Arthropoda; class Malacostraca; order Decapoda; family Palinuridae; genus Panulirus; species Panulirus ornatus. Next base: position 14,807,800 of record NC_092296.1, read on the forward strand.
TATATATATATATATATATATATATATATATATATATATATATATATATATATATATATATATATTTGACTTTCTAAAAGGGGAAACAGAGAAGGAGTCACGCGGGGAGGGCTCATCTTCCTCGAAGGCTCAGATTGGGGTGTCTAAATGTGTATGGATGTAACCAAGATGAGAAAAAACGAGAGATAGGATTTCTGGCCCCCTGCTCCCGTCCCCTCTAGTCGCTTTCTATGACACGCGAGGAATGCGTGGGAAGTATTCTTTTACCCCTATCCCCAGGGATAATATACATATATATATATATACACATACACACATATATATATATATATATATTTTTTTTTTTTTTTTTTTTTTACTTTGTCGCTGTCTCCCGCGTTTGCGAGGTAGCGCAAGGAAACAGACGAAAGAAATGGCCCAACCCCCCCCCATACACATGTATATACATACGTCCACACACGCAAATATACATACCTACACAGCTTTCCATGGTTTACCCCAGACGCTTCACATGCTTTGATTCAATCCACTGACAGCACGTCAACCCCGGTATACGACATCGCTCCAATCCACTCTATTCCTTGCCCTCCTTTCACCCTCCTGCATGTTCAGGCCCCGATCACACAAAATCTTTTTCACTCCATCTTTCCACCTCCAATTTGGTCTCCCTCTTCTCCTTGCTCCCTCCACCTCGGACACATATATCCTCTTGGTCAATCTTTCCTCACTCATCCTCTCCATGTGCCCAAACCACTTCAAAACACCCTCTTCTGCTTTCTCAACCACGCTCTTTTTATTTCCACACATCTCTCTTACCCTTACGTTACTCACTCGATCAAACCACCTCACACCACACATTTTCCTCAAACTTCTCATTTCCAGCACATCCATCCTCCTGCGCACAACTCTATCCATAGCCCACGACTCGCAACCATACAACATTGTTGGAACCACTATTCCTTCAAACATAGCCATTTTTGCTTTCCGAGATAATGTTCTCGACTTCCACACATTCTTCAAGGCCCCCAGAATTTTCGCCCCCTCCCCCACCCTATAATCCACTTCCGCTTCCATGGTTCCATCCGCTGCCAGATCCACTCCCAGATATCTAAAACACTTCACTTCCTCCAGTTTTTCTCCATTCAAACTCACCTCCGAATTGACTTGACCCTCAACCCTACTGTACCTAATAACCTTGCTCTTATTCACATTTACTCTTAACTTTCTTCTTCCACACACTTTACCAAACTCAGTCACCAGCTTCTGCAGTTTCTCACATGAATCAGCCACCAGTGCTGTATCATCAGCGAACAACAACTGACTCACTTCCCAAGCTCTCTCATCCCCAACAGACTTCATACTTGCCCCTCTTTCCAAAACTCTTGCATTTACCTCCCTAACAACCCCATCCATAAACAAATTAAACAACCATGGAGACATTACACACCCCTGCCGCAAACCTACATTCACTGAGAACCAATCACTTTCCTCTCTTCCTACACGTACACATGCTTTACATCCTCGATAAAAACTTTTCACTGCTTCTAACAACTTTCCTCCCACAACATATATTCTTAATACCTTCCACAGAGCATCTCTATCAACTCTATCATATGCCTTCTCCAGATCCATAAATGCTACATATAAATCCATTTGCTTTTCTAAGTATTTCTCACATACATTCTTCAAAGCAAACACCTGATCCACACATCCTCTACCACTTCTGAAACCACACTGCTCTTCCCCAATCTGATGCTCTGTACATGCCTTCACCCTCTCAATCAATACCCTCCCATATAATTTACCAGGAATACTCAACAAACTTATACCTCTGTAATTTGAGCACTCACTCTTATCCCCTTTGCCTTTGTACAATATATATATATATATATATATATATATATATATATATATATATATATATATATATAAAGAGCGTGGTTGAGAGAGCAGAAGAGGGTGTTTTGAAGTGGTTTGGGCACATGGAGAGAATGAGTGAGGAAAGATTGACCAAGAGGATATATGTGTCGGAGGTGGAGGGAACGAGGAGAAGAGGGAGACCAAATTGGAGGTGGAAAGATGGAGTGAAAAAGATTTTGTGTGATCGGGGCCTGAACATGCAGGAGGGTGAAAGGAGGGCAAGGAATAGAGTGAATTGGAGCGATGTGGTATACCGGGGTTGACGTGCTGTCAGTGGATTGAATCAAGGCATGTGAAGCGTCTGGGGTAAACCATGGAAAGCTGTGTAGGTATGTATATTTGCGTGTGTGGACGTATGTATATACATGTGTATGGGGGGGTTGGGCCATTTCTTTCGTCTGTTTCCTTGCGCTACCTCGCAAACGCGGGAGACAGCGACAAAGTATAAAAAAAAAAAATAAAAAAATATATATATATATATATATATATATATATATATATATATATATATATATATATATTTTCATTTCATTTCAAGCTAGAAGTTTCAGTTTTCTAAATTATTTCTTACATTTTTCATATGTATATATATGTATATGTGTGTGTGTGTGTATATGTGCGTATATATATATATATATATATATATATATATATATATATATATATATGTGTGCAGTTTTCCAAGAAAAGAGTTTTTTTTTTTTTTTTTCCAAAAGAAGGAACAGAGAAGGGGGCCAGGTGAGGATATTCCCTCAAAGGCCCAGTTCTCTGTTCTTAACGCTACCTCGCTAACGCGGGAAATGGCGAATAGTTTGAAAGAAATATATATATATATATATATATTATCCCTGGGGATAGGGGAGAAAGAATACTTCCCACATATTCCCTGCGTGTTGTAGAAGGCGACTAAAAGGGAAGGGAGCGGGGGGCTGGAAATCCTCCCCTCTCGTTTTTTTTTAATTTTCCAAAAGAAGGAACAGAGAAGGGGGCCAGGTGAGGATATTCTCTCAAAGGCCCAGTCCTCTGTTCTTAACGCTACCTCGCTATCGCGGGAAATGGCGAATAGTATAAAAAAAAAAATATATATTATCCCTGGGAATAGGGGTGAAAGAATACTTCCCACGCATTCCTCGCGTGTCGTAGAAGGCGACTAGAGGCGACGGGAGCGGGGGGGCCAGAAATCCTCCCCCTTGTATTTTTTTAACTTTCTAAAATGGGAAACAGAAGAAGGAGTCACGTGGGGAGTGCTAATCCTCCTCGAAGGCTCAAACTGGGGTGTCTAAATGTGTGTGGATCTAACCAAGATGTGAAAAAAGGAGAGATAGGTAGTATGTTTGAGGAAAGGAACCTGGATGTTTTGGCTCTGAGTGAAACGAAGCTCAAGGGTAAAGGGGAAGAGTGGTTTGGGAATGTCTTGGGAGTAAAGTCAGGAGTTAGTGAGAGGACAAGAGCAAGGGAAGGAGTAGCAGTACTCCTGAAACAGGAGTGGTGGGAGTATGTGATATAGTAAGAAAGTAAACTCTAGATTGATATGGGTGAATCTGAAAGTTGATGGAGAGAGATGGGTGATTATTGGTGCATATGCACCCGGGCTTGAGAAGAAAGATCATGAGAGGCAAGTGTTTTGGGAGCAGCTGAATGAGTGTGTTAGTAGTTTTGATGTACGAGACTGGGTTATAGTGATGGGTGATTTAAATGCGAAGATGAGTAATGTGGCAGTTGAGGGAATAATTGGTATACAACGGGTGTTCAGTGGTGTAAATGGAAATGGTGAAGAGCTTGTAGATTTATGTGCTAAAAAAGGACTGGTGATTGGGAATACCTGGTTTAAAAAGAGAGATATTCATAAGTTTTATTTTTATTTATTTTGCTTTGTCGCTGTCTCCCGCGTTAGCGAGGTAGCGCAAGGAAACAGACGAAAGAATGGCCCAACCCACCCACATACACATGTATATACATACACGTCCACACACGCACATGTACATACCTATACATCTCAATGTACACACATATATAAACACACAGACATATACATATATACACAAGTACATAATTCATACTGTCTGCCTTTATTTATTCCCATCGCCACCTCGCCACATATGGAATAACAACAAATAGGAAAAGACAACAAACGCCCCATTCGTTCTCACTCAGTCTCTAGCTGTCATGTAATAATGCACCGCAACCATAGCTCCCTTTCCATATCCAGGCCCCACAGAACTTTCCATGGTTTACCCCAGACACTTCACATGCCCTGGTTCAATCCATTGACAGCACGTCGACCCCGGTATACCACATCGTTCCAATTCACTCTATTCCTTGCACTCCTTTCACCCTCCTGCATGTTCAGGCCCCAATCACTCAAAATCTTTTTCACTCCATCTTTCCACCTCCAATTTGGTCTCCCACTTCTCCTCGTTCTCTCCACCTCTGACAATATATCCTCTTGGTCAATCTTTCCTCACTCATTCTCTCCATGTGACCAAACCATTTCAAAACACCTTCTTCTGCTCTCTCAACCACACTCTTTTTATTTCCAAACATCTCTCTTACCCTTACATTACTTACTCGATCAAACCACCTCACACCACATATTGTCCTCAAACATCGCATTTCCAGCACCTCCACCCACCTGCGCACAACTCTATCCATAGCCCACACTATGGCCAGAGAGCGTTATTGGATTACGTGTTAATTGATAGGGGTGCGAAAGAGAGACTTTTGGATGTTAATGTGCTGAGAGGTGCAACTAGAGGGATGTCTGATCATTATCTTGTGGAGGCAAAGGTGAAGATTTGTAGAGGTTTTCAGAAAAGAAGAGAGAATGTTGGGGTGAAGAGAGTGGTGAGAGTAAGTGAGTTTGGGAAGGAGACTTGTGTGAGGAAGTACCAAGAGAGACTGAGTACAGAATGGAAAAAGGTGAGAACAAAGGACGTAAGGGGAGTGGGGGAGGAATGGGATGTATTTAGGGGAGCAGTGATAGCTTGCGCAAAAGATGATTGTGGCATGAGAAGTATGGAAGGTGGACAGATTAGAAAGGGTAGTGAGTGGTGGGATGAAGAAGTAAGATTATTAGTGAAAGAGAAGAGAGAGGCATTTGGACGACTTTTGCAGGGAACTAATGCAAATGAGTGGGATGTATAAAAGTAAGAGGCAGGTCAAGAGAAAGGTGCAAGAGGTGAAAAAGAGGGCAAATGAGAGTTGGGGTGAGAGAGTATCATTAAATTTTAGGGAGAATAAAAAGATGTTTTGGAAGGAGGTAAATAAAGTGTGTAAGACAAGGGGGCAAATGGGAACTTCAGTGAAGGGGGCTAATGGGGAAATGATAACAAGTAGTGGTGATGTGAGAAGGAGATGGAGTGAGTATTTTGAAGGTTTGTTGAATGTGTTTGATGATAGAGTGGCTGATGTAGGGTGTTTTGGTCGAGGTGGTGTGCAAAGTGAGAGGGTTAGGGAAAATGATTTGGTAAACAGAGAAGAGGTAGTAAAAGCTTTGCGGAAGATGAAAGCCGGCAAGGCAGCAGGTTTGGATGGTATTGCAGTGGAATGTATTAAAAAAAGGGGTGACTGTAAAAAATGGGGTGCCAGAGGATTGGTGGAATGCTTGCATAGTGCCATTGTACAAAGGCAAAGGGGAGAAAGGTGAGTGCTCAAATTACAGAGGTATAAGTTTGTTGAGTATTCCTGGGAAATTATATGGGAGGGTATTGATTGAGAGGGGAAGAGCAGTGTGGTTTCAGAAGTGGTAGAGGATGTGTGGACCAGGTGTTTGCTTTGAAGAATGTATGTGAGAAATACTTAGAAAAGCAAATGGATTTGTATGTAGCATTTATGGATCTGAAGAAGGCATATGATAGAGTTGACAGAGATGCTCTGTGGAAGGTATTAAGAATATATGGTGTGGGAGGCAAGTTGTTTGAAGCAGTGAAAAGTTTTTATTGAGGATGTAAAACATGTGTACGTGTAGGAAGAGAGGAAAGTGATTGGCTCTCAGTGCATGTTGGTTTGCGACTGGGGTGTGTGATGTCTCCATGGTTGTTTAATTTGTTTATGGATGGGGTTGTTAGGGAGGTGAATGCAAGAGTGTTGGAAAGAGGGGCAAGTATGCAGTCTATTGTGGATGAGAGAGCTTGGGAAGTGAGTCAGTTGTTGTTCGCTGATGATACAGCGGTGGTGGCTGATTCATGTGAGAAACTGCAGAAACTGGTGACTGAGTTTGGTAAAGTGTGTGAAAGAAGAAAGTTGAGAGTAAACGTAAATAAGAGCTAAGTTATTAGGTACAGTAGGGTTGAGGGTCAAGTCAATTGGGAGGTAAGTTTGAATGGAGAAAAACTGGAGGAAGTGAAGTGTTTCAGATATCTGGGAGTGGATTTGGCAGCGGATGGAACCATGGAAGCGGAAGTGAATCATAGGGTGGGGAGGGGGCGAAAGTTCTGGGAGCGTTGAAGAATGTGTGGAAGTCAAGAACATTATCTCGGAAAGGAAAAATGGGCATGTTTGATGGCATAGTGGTTCCATGTTATATGGTTGCAAGGCGTGGGCTATGGATAGAGTTGTGCGGAGGAGGATGGATGTGCTGGAAATGAGATGTTTGAAGACGATACGTGGTGTGAGGTGGTTTGATCGAGTAGGTAATAATAGGGTAAGAGAGATGTGTGGTAATGAAAAGAGTGTGGTTGAGAGAGCAGGAGAGGGTGTTCTGAAATGGTTTGGTCACATGGAGAGAATGAGTGAGGAAAGATTGACCAAGAGGATATATGTGTCAGAGGTGGAGGGAACAAGAAGTGGGAGACCAAATTGGAGCTGGAAAGATGGAGGGAAAAAGATTTTGAGTGATCAGAGCCTGAACATGCAGGAGGGTGAAAGGTGTGCAAGGAATAGAGTGAATTGGAATGATGTGGTATACTGGGGTCGACGTGCTGTCAATGGATTGAACCAGGGCATGTGAAGCGTCTGGGGTAAACCATGGAAAGTTGTGTGGGGCCTGGATGTGGAAAGGGAGCTGTGGTTTCGGGCATTACTACATGAGAGCTAGAGACTGAGTGTGAACGAATGTGGCCCTTGTTGTCTTTTCCTAGCGCTACCTCGCACACATGAGGGGGAGGGGGTTGTTATTTCATGTGTGGCGAGGTGGCGATGGGAATGAATAAAGGCAGACAGTATGAATTATGTACATGTCTATATATGTATATGTCTGTGTGTGTATATATATGTATACGTTGAGATGTATAGGTATGCATATTTGCGTGTGTGGACGTGTATGTATATACATGTGTATGTGGGTGGGGTGGGCTATTCTTTCGTGTTTCCTTGCGCTACCTTGCTAACGCGGGAGACAGTGACAAAGCAAAATAATATTGTATCCTTGTATTTTTTTAACTTTCTAAAATGGGAAACAGAAGAAGGAGTCACGCGGGGAGTGCTCATCCTCCTTGAAGGCTCAGACTGGGGTGTCTAAATGTGTGTGGATGTAACCAAGATGTGAAAAAAGGAGAGATAGGTAGTATGTTTGAGGAAAGGAACCTGGATGTTTTGGCTCTGAGTGAAACGAAGCTCAAGGGTAAAGGGGAAGAGTGGTTTGGGAATGTCTTGGGAGTAAAGTCAGGGGTTAGTGAGAGGACAAGAGCAAGGGAAGGAGTAGCAGTACTCCTGAAACAGGAGTTGTGGGAGTATGTGATAGAATGTAAGAAAGTAAATTCTCGATTAATATGTGTAAAACTGAAAGTTGATGGAGAGAGATGGTTGATTATTGGTGCATATGCACCTGGGCATGAGAAGAAAGATCATAAGAGGCAAGTGTTTTGGGAGCAGCTGAATGAGTGTGTTAGTGGTTTTGATGCACGAGACCAAGTTATAGTGATGGGTGATTTGAATGCAAAGGTGAGTAATGAGGCAGTTGAGGGAATAATTGGTATACATGGGGTGTTCAGTGTTGTAAATGGAAATGGTGAAGAGCTTGTAGATTTATGTGCTGAAAAAGGACTGGTGATTGGGAATACCTGGTTTAAAAAGCGAGATATACATAAGTATACATATGTAAGTAGGAGAGATGGCCAGAGAGTGTTATTATATTACGTGTTTATTGACAGGCGCGCGAAAGAGAGACTTTTGGATGTTAATGTGGTGAGAGGTGCAACTGGAGGGATGTCTGATCATTATCTTGTGGAGGCTAAGGTGAAGATTTGTATGGGTTTTCAGAAAAGAAGAGTGAATGTTGGGGTGAAGAGGGTGGTGAGAGTAAGTGAGCTTGGGAAGGAGACTTGTGTGAGGAAGTACCATGAGAGACTGAGTACAGAATGGAAAAAGGTGAGAACAATGGAAGTAAGGGGAGTGGGGGAGGAATGGGATGTATTTAGGGAATCAGTGATGGATTGCGCAAAAGAACCTTGTGGCATGAGAAGAGTGAGAGGTGGGTTGATTAGAAAGGGTAGTGAGTGGTGGGATGAAGAAGTAAGATTATTAGTGAAAGAGAAGAGAGAGGCATTTGGACGATTTTTGCAGGGAAAAAATGCAATTGAGTGGGAGATGTGTAAAAGAAAGAGACAGGAGGTCAAGAGAAAGGTGCAAGAGGTGAAAAAGAGGGCAAATGAGAGTTGGGGTGAGAGAGTATCATTAAATTTTAGGGAGAATAAAAAGATGTTTTGGAAGGAGGTAAATAAAGTGCGTAAGACAAGGGAGCAAATGGGAACTTCAATGAAGGGCGCTAATGGGGAGGTGATAACAAGTAGTGGTGATGTGAGATGGAGTGAGTATTTGGAAAGTTTGTTGAATGTGTTTGATGATAGAGTGGCAGATATAGGGTGTTTTCGTCGAGGTGGTGTGCAAAGTGAGAGGGTTAGGGAAAATGATTTGGTAAAGAGAGAAGAGGTAGTAAAAGCTTTGCAGAAGATGAAAGCCAGCAAGGCAGCAGGTTTGGATGGTATTGCAGTGGCATTTATTAAAAAAGGGGGTGACTGTATTATTGACTGGTTGGTAAGGTAAATTATTTAATGTATGTATGACTCATGGTGAGGTGCCTGAGGATTGGCGGAATGCGTGCATAGTGCCATTGTACAAAGGCAAAGGGGATAAGAGTGAGTCCTCAAATTACAGAGGTATAAGTTTGTTGAGTATTCCTGGTAAATTATATGGGAGGGTATAGATTGAGAGGGTGAAGGCATGTACAGAGCATCAGATTGGGGAAGAGCAGTGTGGTTTCAGAAGTGGTAGAGGATGTGTGGATCAGGTGTTTGCTTTGAAGAATGTATGTGAGAAATACTTAGAAAAGCAAATGGATTTGTATGTAGCATTTATGGATCTGGAGAAGGCATATGATAGAGTTGATAGAGATGCTCTGTGGAAGGTATTAAGAATATATGGTGTGGGAGGCAAGTTGTTAGAAGCAGTGAAAAGTTTTTATCGAGGATGTAAGGCATGTGTACGTGTAGGAAGAGAGGAAAGTGATTGGTTCTCAGTGAATGTAGGTTTGCGGCAGGGGTGTGTGATGTCTCCATGGTTGTTTAATTTGTTTATGGATGGGGTTGTTAGGGAGGTGAATGCAAGAGTTTTGGAAAGAGGGGCAAGTATGAAGTCTGTTGGGGATGAGAGAGCTTGGGAAGTGAGTCAGTTGTTGTTCGCTGATGATACAGCGCTGGTGGCTGATTCATGTGAGAAACTGCAGAAGCTGGTGACTGAGTTTGGTAAAGTGTGTGAAAGAAGAAAGTTAAGAGTAAATGTGAATAAGAGCAAGGTTATTAGGTACAGTAGGGTTGAGGGTCAAGTCAATTGGGAGGTAAGTTTGAATGGAGAATAACTGGAGGAAGTAGTGTTTTAGATATCTGGGAGTGGATCTGGCAGCGGATGGAACCATGGAAGTGGAAGTGGATCATAGGGTGGGGGAGGGGGCGAAAATTTTGGGAGCCTTGAAGAATGTGTGGAAGTCGAGAACATTATCTTGGAAAGCAAAAATGGGTATGTTTGAAGGAATAGTGGTTCTAACAATGTTGTATAGTTGCGAGGCGTGGGCTATGGATAGAGTTGTGCGCAGGAGGATGGATGTGCTGGAAATGAGATGTTTGAGGACAATGTGTGGTGTGAGGTGATTTGATCGAGTAAGTAACGTAAGGGTAAGAGAGATGTGTGGAAATAAAAAGAGCGTGGTTGAGAGAGCAGAAGAGGGTGTTTTGAAATGGTTTGGGCACATGGAGAGAATGAGTGAGGAAAGATTGACCAAGAGGATATATGTGTCAGAGGTGGAGGGAACGAGGAGAAGTGGGAGACCAAATTGGAGGTGGAAAGATGGAGTGAAAAAGATTTTGTGTGATCGGGGCCTGAATATGCAGGAGGGTGAAAGGAGGGCAAGGAATAGAGTGAATTGGATCGATGTGGTATACCGGGGTTGACGTGCTGTCAGTGGATTGAATCAGGGCATGTGAAGCGTCTGGGGTAAACCACGGAAAGCTGTGTAGGTATGTATATTTGCGTGTGTGGACGTATGTATATGCATGTGTATGGGGGTGGGTTGGGCCACTTCTTTCGTCTGTTTCCTTGCGCTACCTCGCAAACGCGGGAGACAGCGACAAAGCAAAAAAAAAAAAAAAAAAAAATATATATATATATATATATATATATATATATATATATATATATATTTTTTTTTTTTTTTTTTTCTTTCAAACTATTCGCCATTTCCCGCATTAGCGAGGTAGCGTTAAGAAGAGAGGAGTGGGCCTTTGAGGCAATACCCTCACCTGGCCCAATTCTCTGTTCCTTCTTTTGGAAAATTAAAAAAAAACGAGAGGGGAGTGGATTTCCAGCCCCCCGCTCCCTCCCCTTTTAGTCGCCTTCTACGACATGCAGGGAATACGTGGGAAGTATTCTTTCTCCCCTATCCCCAGGGAACATATATATATATATATATATATATATATATATATATATATATATATATATATATATATATATATATATATATATATATATATATATATATATATATATATATATATATCGCTACCTCGCTATCGCGGGAAATGGCGAATAGTAAAAATATATATATATATATATATATATATATATATATATATATATATATATATATATATATATATATATATATGGGTGATTGGAATGTGAAGGTTAGTAATGTGGCAGTTGAGGGTATAACTTGGGTGGACATGGGGTGTTCAGTATCATGAATTGTGAATCGCTTGTGGAATTGTGGTGAAAAAGAACCGATGGTGATGGTATATGTGAGAGATGTATGTGGTGTAGTGGAGTTATACTCAGTAGTAATCCTGAAGTGGAATTCCTCCCACTACTAATCCTGTAGTGGAGTTCCACCTACGGTTAGATGTGGGACAACATGCTTATTACTGAGACTCCAGGCGACTAACTTGAGGAGAGTGGTGACGGGTCTCGTTAAATGACACTTTATTTTTTTAGTGGAAGGGAGGAGATTCTGTCGGGCTACGGAACTCACGAGGTTGTCAGACTCTGTGACGGGAGACAGGTGACGGGCCTATAGTAGTAGAATAAGACGAAAGAAAATACTCATAAAACCAGTTGACAAGGAAATGATACAGTCTACGGGAAGGGACGGATGAGAAGGGAGAATGGAGAGAATTTTGTGCGTTTTAGATGTCATCTGTCGGAAAATGGTCGAATATCGTGACCAATATATTTCTCGGTAAGTGAAATCAGTCCTATTCCTGACGAAATTAACGTTACCAATCGTTAACTAAATTAAAGTAAGCTAAACTTACCTGACGTAGGTACCGCAAGCCATACTAAGCAAACTAAGATAAACAAAACTAAACTAATCTAGTTGCGCTTTATGGAATAATGACTAAAAGTCACAGAAATGGACAGGTAAGTAATATTCACAAAACGCCAATAATGCTCTATCTCCACAGAAAACCTATATTATCGTCAAAGTCATTGTGTAGTATCTTACAACGTCACAAAGTCTTTTTTTGATGTTAACTAAATTATTCAAAGCTCACATTTTCTGCTTAAATGCTGTGGATAATATGCACAAAGTGTATGACCTTTATAATACCCTCAAACGCACTGCCGCTCCACAGAAAATTCAGTTTACCACCCAAACTTCAATAAATTATTTCAAAATTTCACAGAATCTTTTTAATGATAAAAGAGTATCCAACATTCATACTTTTGTGTTTAAGTACAGTGAATAATATGCACAAGATGTATCATCTTTTCAGTACCCCTTCAAAGACGCCATGTTTGTTTAGCGTAGCATGTTTACTGTTATTTTTCACCCACACATTGGGCCAGTGCAATAGTTATTTCTCTTTTTGCGTGATGCGTAATATACGATGATAAAGAGTTCACTGTGGAACAGCTGGAGGGAGTACAAATTCATAGGTAGATTATCTTAACAGACTGTTCAATCATCGACGAAAGGAAACATTGTTAAGTTCCATATCCAGTGGTTATCAAGTCTTTAAATATTATGAAGATTCATTGGTTTTTATTGTATGTTAACTATTCAGTTTTTTGGCTGAGGTCAGGTCATGTTAGTTGTGGATGTACGTGTATGTAGGAACTTATAACGTACAGGACAGTAGAAAGGAAATTGCCCGGTTTTCCTGGTTACACCAGTATCTTAGGCGGCCATGAACATTGGTTGTATCTGTCATTGTTCTGCAGAGAAAGACTAGTTAGAGCATCAGCCATGGTTCTACATTTGCTATCAAGCAGTAATTTCATGTGTCATGGTGGCAGGTCCAAAAGCGAATAGTATATAGATCAAACGTAATGGTGGATCTGGCTGTACCTCAGGCAATGATATACGATTAACGAAAGTGCACGTAAGGTTTGTATTTCCTACGTTAATGTCTCTTCTGTACTATTGCATGAATGTATGTCATTTCAAGGCAGATTTTGAACGCGAATTGGCATGGCCTGATGCACCGAATTTTGTCAACAGATCAGTTTTATCACTAGCTATGTGTGAGTTAGAAATAAAGTTTTCCGAGCGCTACCTCGCGCATGCGCGTGAGGTAGCGCTCGGAAAGCAAACACCTGTGTGGATCAGGTGTTTGCTTTGAAGAATGTATGTGAGAAATACTTAGAAAAGCAAATGGATTTGTATGTAGCATTTATGGATCTGGAGAAAGCATATGATAAGAGTTGATAGAGATGCTCTGTGGAAGGTATTAAGAATATATGGTGTGGGGGGGGGGGGGGTTACAAGCAGTGAAAAGTTTTTATCGAGGATGTAAGGCATTTGTACGTGTAGGAAGAGAGGAAAGTGATTGGTTCTCAGAGAATGTTGGTTTGCGGCAGGGGTGTGTAATGTCTCCGTGATTGTTTAATTTGTTTATGGATGGGGTTGTTAGGGAGGTGAATACAAGAGTTTTGGAAAGAGGGGCAAGTATGCACTCTGTTGTGGATGGGAGAGCTTGGGAAGTGAGTCAGTTGTTCGCTGATGATACAGCGCTGGTGGCTGATTCATGTGAGAAACTGCAGAAGCTGGTGACTGAGTTTGGTAAAGTGTGTGAAAGAAGAAAGCTGAGCGTAAATGTGAATAAGAGCAAAGCTATTAGGTACAGTAGGGTTCAGGGACAAGTCAATTGGGAGGTAAGTTTGAATGGAGAAAAACTGGAGGGAGTGGTGTTTTAGATATATGGGAGTGGATTTGGCAGCGGATGGAACCATAGAAGCGGAAGTGAATCATAGGGTGGGGAAGGGAGCGAAAGTTCTGGTAGCGTTGAAGAATGTGTGGAAGTCGAGAACATTATCTCGGAAAGCAAAAATGGTTATGTTTGAAGGAATAGTGGTTCCAACAATGTTATATGGTTGCGAGGCGTGGGCTATAGAGTTGTGCGGAGGAAGATAGATGTGCTGAAAATGAGATGTTTGAGGACAATATGTGGTGTGAGGTGGTTTGATCGAGTAAGTAATAATAGGGTAAGAAACATATATATATATATATATATATATTTTTTTTTTTTTTTTTTTTTTTTTTTTTTTATACTTTGTCGCTGTCTCCCGCGTTTGCGAGGTAGCGCAAGGAAACAGACGAAAGAAATGGCCCAACCCCCCCCCCCCATACACATGTACATACACACGTCCACACACGCAAATATACATACCTACACAGCTTTTCATGGTTTACCCCAGACGCTTCACATGCCTTGCTTCAATCCACTGACAGCACGTCAACCCCTGTATACCACATGACTCCAATTCACTCTATTCTTGCCCTCCTTTCACCCTCCTGCATGTTCAGGCCCCGATCACACAAAATCTTTTTCACTCCATCTTTCCACCTCCAATTTGGTCTCCCTCTTCTCCTCGTTCCCTCCACCTCCGACACATATATCCTCTTGGTCAATCTCTCCTCACTCATTCTCTCCATGTGCCCAAACCATTTCAAAACACCCTCTTCTGCTCTCTCAACCACGCTCTTTTTATTTCCACACATCTCTCTTACCCTTACGTTACTTACTCGATCAAACCACCTCACACCACACATTGTCCTCAAACATCTCATTTCCAGCACATCCATCCTCCTGCGCACATCTCTATCCATAGCCCACGCCTCGCAACCATACAGCATTGTTGGAACCACTATTCCCTCAAACATACCCATTTTTGCTTTCCGAGATACTGTTCTCGACTTCCACACATTTTTCAAGGCTCCCAAAATTTTCGCCCCCTCCCCCACCCTATGATCCACTTCCGCTTCCATGGTTCCATCCGCTGACAGATCCACTCCCAGATATCTAAAACACTTCACTTCCTCCAGTTTTTCTCCATTCAAACTCACCTCCCAATTGACTTGACCCTCACCCCTACTGTACCTAATAACCTTGCTCTTATTCACATTTACTCTCAACTTTCTTCTTCCACACACTTTACCAAACTCAGTCACCAGCTTCTGCAGTTTCTCACATGAATCAGCCACCAGCGCTGTATCATCAGCGAACAACAATTGACTCACTTCCCAAGCTCTCTCATCCCCAACAGACTTCATACTTGCCCCTCTTTCCAGGACTCTTGCATTTACCTCCTTTACAACCCCATCCATAAACAAATTAAACAACCATGGAGACATCACACACCCCTGCCGCAAACCTACATTCACTGAGAACCAATCACTTTCCTCTCTTCCTACACGTACACATGCCTTACATCCTCGATAAAAACTTTTCACTGCTTCTAACAACTTGCCTCCCACACCATATATTCTTAATACCTTCCACAGAGCATCTCTATCAACTCTATCATATGCCTTCTCCAGAATCATAAATGCTACATACAAATCCATTTGCTTTTCTAAGTATTTCTCACATACATTCTTCAAAGCAAACACCTGATCCACACATCCTCTACCACTTCTGAAACCGCACTGCTCTTCCCCAATCTGATGCTCTGTACATGCCTTCACCCTCTCAATCAATACCCTCCCATATAATTTACCAGGAATACTCAACAAACTTATACCTCTGTAATTTGAGCACTCACTCTTATCCCCTTTGCCTTTGTACAATGGCACTATGCACGCATTCCGCCAATCCTCAGGCACCTCACCATGAGTCATACATACATTAAATAACCTTACCAACCAGTCAACAATACAGTCACCCCCTTTCTTAATAAATTCCACTGCAATACCATCCAAACCTGCTGCCTTGCCGGCTTTCATCTTCCGCAAAGCTTTTACTACCTCTTCTCTGTTTACCAAATCATTTTCCCTAACCCTCTCACTTTGCACACCACCTCGACCAAAACACCCTATATCTGCCACTCTGTCATCAGACACATTCAACAAACCTTCAAAATACTCATTCCATCTCCTTCTCACATCACCGCTACTTGTTATCACCTCCCCATTTACGCCCTTCACTGAAGTTCCCATTTGCTCCCTTGTCTTACGCACCCTATTTACCTCCTTCCAGAACATCTTTTTATTCTCCCTGAAATTTACTGATAGTCTCTCACCCCAACTCTCATTTGCCCTTTTTTTCACCTCTTGCACCTTTCTCTTGACCTCCTGTCTCTTTCTTTTATACTTCTCCCACTCAATTGCATTTTTTCCCTGCAAAAATCGTCCAAATGCCTCTCTCTTCTCTTTCACTAATACTCTTATATATATATATATATATATATATATATATATATATATATATATTTTTTTTTTTTTTTTGCTTTGTCGCTGTCTCCCGCGTTTGCGAGGTAGCGCAAGGAAACAGATGAAAGAAATGGCCTAACCCACCCCCATACACATGTATATACATACGTCCACATACGCAAATATACATACCTACACAGCTTTCCATGGTTTACCCCAGACGCTTCACATGCCCTGATTGAATCCACTGACAGCACGTCAACCCCGGTATACCACATTGATCCAATTCACTCTATTCCTTGCCCTCCTTTCACCCTCCTGCATGTTCAGGCCCCAATCACACAAAATCTTTTTCACTCCATCTTTCCACCTCCAATTTGGTCTCCCACTTCTCCTCGTTCCCTCCACCTCCGACACATATATCCTCTTGGTCAATCTTTCCTCACTCATTCTCTCCATGTGCCCAAACCATTTCAAAACACCTTCTTCTGCTCTCTCAACCACGCTCTTTTTATTTCCACACATCTCTCTTACCCTTACGTTACTTACTCGATCAAACCATCTCACACCACACATTGTCCTCAAACATCTCATTTCCAGCACATCCATCCTCCTGCGCACAACTCTATCTATAGCCCACGCCTCGCAACCATACAACATTGTTGGAACCACTATTCCTTCAAACATACCCATTTTTGCTTTCCGAGATAACATATATATATATATATATATATATATATATATATATATATATATATATATATATATATATATATATATATTTTTTATACTTTGTCGCTGTCTCCCGCGTTTGCGAGGTAGCGCAAGGAAACAGACGAAAGAAATGGCCCAACCCCCCCCCATACACATGTATATACATACGTCCACACATGCAAATATACATACCTACACAGCTTTCCATGGTTTACCCCAGACGCTTCACATGCCTTGATTCAATCCACTGACAGCACGTCAGCCCCGGTATACCACATCGCTCCAATTCACTCTATTCCTTGCCCTCCTTTCACCCTCCTGCATGTTCAGGCCCCGATCACACAAAATCTTTTTCACTCCATCTTTCCACCTCCAATTTGGTCTCCCTCTTCTCCTTGTTCCCTCCACCTCCGACACATATATCCTCTTGGTCAATCTTTCCTCACTCATCCTCTCCATGTGCCCAAACCACTTCAAAACACATTCTTCTGCTCTCTCAACCACGCTCTTTTTATTTCCACACATCTCTCTTACCCTTACGTTACTCACTCGATCAAACCACCTTACACCACACATTGTCCTCAAACATCTCATTTCCAGCACATCCATCCTCATGCGCACAACTCTATCCATAGCCCACGCCTCGCAACCATACAACATTGTTGGAACCACTATTCCTTCAAACATACCCATTTTTGCTTTCCGAGATAATGTTCTCGACTTCCACACATTCTTCAAGGCCCCCAGAATTTTCGCCCCCTCCCCCACCCTATGATCCACTTCCGCTTCCATATATATATATATATATATATATATATTATTATTATTATTTTGCTTTGTCGCTGTCTCCCGCGTTTGCGAGGTAGCGCAAGGAAACAGACGAAAGAAATGGCCCAACCCACCCCCCTACACATGTATATACATACACGTCCACACACGCAAATATACATACCCATACATCTCAATGTACACATATATGTACACACACAGACACATACATATATACACATGCACACAATTCACAGTCTGCCTTTACTCATTCCCATCGCCACCTCGCCACACATGGAATAACACCTCCCTCCCCCCACATGTGTGCGAGGTAGCGCTAGGAAAAGACAACAAAGGCCACATTCGTTCCCACTCAGTCTCTAGCTGTCATGCAATAATGCTCGAAACCACAGCTCCCTTTCCACATCCAGGCCCCACAGAACTTTCCATGGCTTACCTCAGACGCTTCACATGCCCTGATTAAATCCATTGACAACACGTCGACGCTGGTATACCACATCGATCCAATTCACTCTATTCCTTGCCCTCCTTTCACCCTCCTGCATATTCAGACCCCGATCACTCAAATTCTTTTTCATTCCATCCTTCCACCAATTTGGTCTCCCACTTCTCCTCGTTCCCTCCACCTCCGACACATATATCCTCTTGGTCAATCTTTCCTCACTCATTCTCTCCCTGTGTCCAAACCATTTCAAAACACCCTCTTCTGCTCTCTCGACCACACTCTTTTTATTTCCACACATCTCTCTTACCCTTACATTACTTACTCGATCAAACCACCTCACACCACACATTGTCCTCAAACATCTCATTTCCAGCACATCCACCCTCCTGCGCACAACTCTATCCATAGCCCACGCCTCGCAACCATACAACATTGTTGGAACCACTATTCCTTCAAACATACCCATTTTTGCTTTCCGAGATAAAGTTCTCGACTTCCACACATTCTTCAAGGCTCCCAGGATTTTCGCCCCCTCCCCACCCTATGATTCACTTCCGCTTCCATGGTTCCATCCGCTGCCAGATCCACTCCCAGGTATCTAAAACACTTTACTTCCTCCAGTTTTTCTCCATTCAATCTTACCTCCCAATTGACTTGACCCTCAACCCTACTGTACCTAATAACCTTGCTTTTATTCACATTTACTCTTAACTTTCTTCTTTCACACACTTTACCAAACTCAGTCACCAGCTTCTGCAGTTTCTCACATGAATCAGCCATCAGCGCTGTATCATCAGCGAACAAAAACTGACTCACTCCCCAAGCTCTCTCATCCCCAACAGACTTCATACTTGCCCCTCTTTCCAAAACTCTTGCATTCACCTCCCAAACAACCCCATCCATAAACAAATTAAACAACCATGGAGACATCACACACCCCTGCCGCAAACCTACATTCGCTGAGAACCAATCACTTTCCTCGCTTCCTACACGTACACATGCCTTACATCCTAGATAAAAACTTTTCACTGCCTCTAACAACTTGCCTCCCACATCATATATTCTTAATACCTTCCATAGAGCATCTCTATCAACTCTATCATATGCCTTCTCCAGAACCATAAATGCTACATACAAATCCATTTGCTTTTCTAAGTATTTCTCACATACATTCTTCAAAGCAAACACCTGATCCACACATCCTCTACCACTTCTGAAATCATACTGCTCTTCCCCAATCTGATGCTCTGTACATGCCTTCACCCTCTCATTCAATACCCTCCCATATAATTTCCAAGGAATACTCAACAAACTTATACCTCTGTAATTTGAGCACTCACTCTTATCCCCTTTGCCTTTGTACAATGGCGCTATGCAAGCATTCCGCCAATCCTCAGGCACCTCACCATGAATCATACATACATTGAATAACCTTACCAACCAGTCAACAATACAGTCGCCCCCTTTTTTTAATAAATTCCACTGCAATACCATCCAAACCTGCTGCCTTGCCGGCTTTCATCTTCCTCAAAGTTTTTACTACCTCTTCTCTGTTTACCAAATCATTTTCCCTAACCCTCTCACTTTGCACACCACCTTGACCAAAACACCCTATATCTGCCACTCTATCATCAAACACATTCAACAAACCTTCAAAATACTCACTCCATCTCCTTCTCACATAACACTACTTGTTATCACCTCCCCATTAGCCCCCTTCCCTGAAGTTCCCATTTGTTCCTTTGTCTTACACACTTTATTTACCTCCTTCCAAAACATCTTTTAATTCTCCCTAAAATTTAATGATACTCTCTCACCCCAACTCTTATTTGCCCTCTTTTTTACCTCTTGCACCTTCCTCTTGACCTCCTGTCTCTTTCTTTTATATATCTCCCAGTCATTTGCATTATTTCCCTGCAAAAATCGTCGAAATGCCTCTCTCTTCTCCTTCACTAATAATCTTACTTCCTCATCCCACCACTCACTACCCTTTCTAACCTGCCCACCTCCCACGCTTCTCATGCCACAAGCATCTTTTGCGCAACCCATCACTGCTTCCCTAAATAACTCCCACTCCTCCCCCACTCTCCTTACGTCCTTTCTTCTCACCTTTTTCCATTCTGTACTCAGTCTCTCCTGGTACTTCCTCACACAAGTCTCCTTCCCAAGCTCACTTCCTCTCACCACTCTCTTCACCCTAACATTCTCTTCGTTTCTGAAAACCTCTACAAATCTTCACCTTCGCCTCCACAAGATAATGATCAGACACTCCCTCCAGTTGCACCTCTCAGCACATTAACATCCAAAAGTCTCTCTTTCGCGTGCCTATCAATTAACACGTAATCCAATAACGCTCTCTGGCCATCTCTCCTACATACATACTTATACTTATGTATATCTCTTTTTAAACCAGGTATTCCCAATCACCAGCCCTTTTTCAGCACATAGATTTACAAGCTCTTCACCATTTCCATTTACAACACTGAACACCCCGTGTATACCAATTATTCCCTCAACTGCCACATTACTCACCTTTGCATTCAAATCACCCATCACTATAACCTGGTCTCGTGCATCAAACTACTAACACACTCACTCAGCTGCTCCCAAAACACTTGCCTCTCATGATCGTTCTTCTCATGCCCAGGTGCATATGCACCAATAATCACCCATCTCTCTCCATACACTTTCAGTTTTACCCATATCAATCTAGAGTTTACTTTCTTACACTCTATCACATACTCCCACCACTCCTATTTCAGGAGTAGTGCTACTCCTTCCCTTGCTATTGTCCTCTCACTAACCCCGTATGATATTACACCTAGTTTAAGTCTGAGTGTAGAGCAAAATATCTTGCCTTTCATTACTCGTAATGTACTTCGGCTCCACAGAAAACGATAATTCATCCTACTGCTCTACAAAAACGATAATTCATCCTACTGCTCCACAAAAACGATAATTCATCTTACTGCTCCACAGAAAACGGTAATTCATGCTAGCTCTAAAAACGTCTGGTGGTATGCGGTAGCCCGCTTGCCGTTACTGTCACCCACACGTTCGATCGATTATATCGCTTTCCCTCGACGTTTTCGACGTTATATATAATGACCAAAAGTTCACTGTAGGACCTCGATGTTTCCTACGTCATACACGATGATCAGATGTTCACCGTAAAACACCTGCAAGAATTACAGTCATAGGAAGAGGAGCTTAGGTTTTTGTTAAATGGGGTAAGACCAGTTTCCGATGATTATCAGCTCTAAATATAATGATCTCGGTATTTTACTGTCATTTAAACCTGCCTTATGAATATGGTGACTGGCTGCATGAGAAGTTAGGAGTGGAATGAGTGGCCGCTTAGTGTGTTGTCTGCATGTAGACGTCCGTCAATCAATTAGCGCGACACTCGCTCATGACTGGTGTATTTCCTTTAGAATAAGGATAAAGTTGTCAGGTAGTAGTTTGAAAGTAGGCTTATCATATGTTGATTTTTGTAAATGTATTACTTGCTTTTACGTTTAATGAACTCCATTTTCCCTGATGACCATTGACCCTCACCACTATCGTCTTGTATATCGCATAATAAACTGCAGTGCCCCGAATCAGGATCCTTAAGTCGTATTGTATTCTCTGAGCGCTACACTAGTATTATAGATTAATTCAATATATAAAAGTATTTTCGATGCTTGGTTGTTTTACCTCTGATTCACACACCTACACACACACACACACACACACACGCATGGACTGAACCAGGGCATATGAAGCGTCTGAGGTAAACCACGGAAAGGTCTGTGGGGCCTGGATGTGGATTATGTACCAACCAATCAATAACAGTCACCATCGTAATGAATTCATCTGCATTACTATCCAGTCTCACCGCCTTGCCAGATTTCATCTTTTGCAAACCGCTCTTTCTGACTCACTTTCCATACCATACCACCTCGACCTAAACACTCTATATCTGCCACTATCATCAAACACATTTAACATTCCTTAAAGATACTCTCCATCTCATCACTTCAACGATGTCCCCATTTGTTCCCTTGTCTTTTGCATATTATTTACCTTCTTCTAAAACATCTTTTCATTCTCCCTAAAGTTTATTGATGCTTTAACCTCAACTCTCATTTGCCCTCTTTTTCTACCCCTGCACCTACCTCTTGACCTCCTGCCGCTTTCTCTTATACATCTCCCAATCATTTGCACTCCATCCTTGTAAATACTGATCAGATGCCACTTTTCTCTTTCACCACCTTCATCCCACCACTCACTACCCTGTTTAATCTGCCCACCTCCCACCTTTCGCATGCCATATGCATCTCCTGCGCATGCCACCACTGCTTCTCTAGATACCTCCCATACCTCTCCCACTCCCCTCACTTCATTTGCTCTCACCTTTTGCCATTTTCACTTAATCTTTCCTGGTATTTCTTCACACAAGTCTCCTTTCCAAGCCCACATACTCTCACCACTCTCAATCTTTCCTGGTATTTATTCACACGAGTCTCCTTTCCAAGCCCACATACTCTCACCACTCTCTTCTTCACGATATTGTCTCCTCTTTTTCAAAGATGTTTATAAATCTTCACCTTCGCCTCCCCAAGATAGTGATCAGACATCCTACCAGCTGCCTCCTCTGCATATTTACATCCAAAAGTCTCTCTTTACATGCCTGTCAAATAATACATAATATAATAATGCCCGTTGACCATCTCTCTTACTCACATACATGTACTTGTGTGTATCTCTTCCTAGTCACCAGTCTTTTCAGCTCGCAACTCCACAAGCTCTTCACCATTTCCATTTATAACACTGATTACCCCTTGCGCACCAGCTATATCCTCAGCTGCCACATTACTTACCTTTGTGTTTAAATCACCCATCACTAATATCTGGTAACATGCACCAAAGCTACTGACATGCTCAACTGCTCCCAAAACACTTGCCTCATGATTTTTTTTTTTTTGTGTGTGTATCCAGGTGCATAAGCACCAATAATCACCCATTTCTTGTCATCCACTTTCAGTTTTACCCATATCAATCTAGAATTTACTTTCTTACACTCTATGTGTGTGGATGTGGCTTTGTTCTTTATTCATATGACAATACTGGTAAAATTATTAAAATAGCATCATAGATATTAAAATTTGTGAAGTTTAAAGTAGTGCATTCATCTACAGCACACATTATGGGATAGTTTTGGTACTGGATGGAGCTATCCAATTCACTGAGTGGGACGAGATGATAACCTTCTTGCCCATCAACTCCCACCCCAATGCAAAGAAGGTTAGTGTGTTTTGGTTTTGATTAGTTGTTTTCTTTGCTGTAACACAGGACAGAGCAGTTTGTGATAATGCATGATGAAAGTATAAACTTGGCACTTACCTCTAAAAGGCGGTAGTTTTTAACCCATGGTTCATACCCAAAATTGGCTTGACAGCCCACTTTGGATGGATTGTCACTGGTGTCCAATGGATGTCTGAACTTGCCTTTATAATGCAGATCACTCATGCTGCCAGAACATACCATTTCTTTCTGTTAGGATGTTAAGATACTGAAAAAATTAGTAGACTGGATCCCAAGCTTATAACAGAAGTGCATGAAAATTATCCTTAGTCCTCTGTTTTTTACATTTTCTGGTAAGATTGTATTCTCATTTGTCACAGTTGAATTATTTATTGTGATTTACTTTTCAGTTTTTATGCCAGCAATGAAAATTGTAAAATGACTGTTTGAAGCCACAGTTTTGTCATTTGTGGAGAAAACTTGAGCGCTGAGTTTTTTCATGAATAAACTAGGTAACATCATAAAGGAAAGCACTTTAGTTATTTGGAGAAATGTTTAAGTTTCGTCAAAAGAAAGGAACAACAAATAAGGTGGCCTCCTGTTTTGTATCTTGACATCACAAAACAAGCCACCCACTATTGGTGAGGAATAGGTGAAACCAGCAACTGTTGACATGACACATATTATCAGCAGAGGTGATATCATTTGAAAGATCAGGCAGAATCCTTTGTTGAATGATGACTTGTTTGTACGACTGTATCATGTGAAATGACGTCAGACAGCAGGTGACTGTAGCTATAAAGGTTGTGGACAGTTCACTCTTCCTTTTGATAAAAAGATACATGTTAATGATGATGTGTGACTTTTGGTGTATTTATGCTACAGTCCAAAAGATACGGAAGAAGAGTTCCTCTCTTACCAGCTATTGGGCGCCACTTCCTTCGGAAAAGATATAATCCAAGATTGTGGATCCATTTTTAAAGGATGAACGATTAAGGTGCAATCACTGCTTCAGTTTATGCTGATGGCACATTACTGATTTCAGGAGCACTCAGGGGTGTCACTGCTTGAGCAGAGTGAGTTATCAAGTATTGTTAGTTCTTCTTTGTCCACTTGAATAGAATATCTCCTTTCAGAGGACTGTGCATGATTTGGAGATTGTGATGCAAAAAGGTATTCTTGTGAATTTCATCAAAGTCTCTCATTTCAGGAATATAAAGTCAAATGTGATCTGATTTTTATTTTGATCAAGTGCTTGTACTCTGCTTCTCTGAGGTTAGATTGTTTTTGTGAGGAAAGGTGCTTCAGTGAGTAGCAATATCGTGTGATGAGGTTGAAATTTTGTTGTTGGAAAAAACCATTAACTTGCCACAAGATTCTTTTGTAGGTAGTAGTTGGAAGGCTGCCACCAACCAGGGAGGCATATTACTACCACTGCCTGCCTGGGTATTGAAAGAGGTAAGTGATATCTGTGTAGTGAGCAAGCACTTCACTGGTTATCAAGTTGCAGTCCTTTGACCCAGGTTGCTGTTTTCTTTTTGCCTCACCTACACATGGACTGCTGGTATTCTATCCACAAACATACAATCTCTTGTTGTCACAGTTAACACTGGACAACACTTAACTCACACAACTCATTCTTCACAAAACTAGATATTCCTGTGGTGAGTGCTTTGCACTATCCCTGCCTTTTCCCAAAATGGTAGGAGCAATAGATGGAAATAATAGGTAGGAATGTTTGGCAGTTGGTAGGAGCATTAAGTTGTAATATACAGCATAGATATTAGGTAAACACATTAGGTAGTAGTTGGTAGGAACATGGGAAAACACTGCACTAGAGTTATCCTGTGCCAGTAGCCTGTTAAGGGTGAGGAACCACAGGCTAAGAAGCTGCACTTGAGTTCATCAGTTATGGAGACTCTTGCCATGGCCACCTCCTTGAGGGAGTTCCCAAAAGGAGCGGGCCTTCAAGATAGAGTTCTTTGGTCAAAGTTGTTCACTTAGTAAGTTTAATTTCTCTCTTTTTTTTTAGGCTCCAGTTATGAAGAAAAGTCTGCACCAAGGCCAGGTCTTAATTAGAATATAGAGAGAATTATGAAAGGAAAAAGAGATGAGAAAATATTTATTAATTCTTTTAGTGGTAGTGCAGAACCTGTTTTTTATAATGTTCCAGGCCATAGGTATTGGGAAAGACATGAGAAGGTAGAGAGGTTCAAAGCTTCTAGTTGTGGAGAAAGAAATAATCAGAACCACCCATCCTTGAGTTGCCCTGTGACCACACAGTAGCCATGTGATATAGTAGCTTGCTGAGTAGTGCATGGTCTAGCTACTGCTGGGTGCATACAAGCGGTCAGTTCTTGGAAGGAAAAACCAAAATAATGCTTCTAGGAGTGGGAAAATGGACCAACATTGTGGCATAGGGAAAGTGGTTCAAGTTTCGAAGTTAGTCTGGGAGAGTTTACAAGTTAGACTACTTTTGACTTGACTCTGTCAAGTAAGATGCAGATGTAGAACCATCCCAGATGTGAGAGCAGTGCTCCATACAAGCATGACACAGTCCTTTATATAATTGGAGGAACTCTTCAGAAGAAATGGAATGGAATTCAGGACTGTCAAAGGAGAGATGAGGTTTGTGAAGAGTTTCCTTTAGAGAGATGGGTAGAAACTATGTCTTGGAGGTATTAAACTCATCCAGATTTCATCTACCCCACTGAGATATCCTTTCCAAGTCTGAGTTTGTTTAGAAAGCTGTGCTGAGACAAGATGGAGATCCTGTGAAAGAAGAAGGAGCATAATTGAAGGATGTGGCAGAATGCAGCGTTGAGTCATCTTTTGGTTGTTTGTGGAAGAGAGGAAATCATTGATGATAAGAGAAAAAAGTGTAGGGGACAGGACAGAACCTTGAGGGACACCACTGTTGATTGGCCAGAGAGGAAGCTAGATATGAGGGAACAAATTAAGGAAGGGAAGCCAAAAGCGAGAAGCTTAGAGATGAAACTCTGACACTAGACCCTGTCAAAAGCTTTGGATGTCAAGGGCAACAACCCGAAAATTTTTCAGGTCTGATGACCAGACATTAGCAAGATAGGAAAAATACTACCAGTGGATCTTGCCTTATGAAAGCGATATTGGTGACCAGAGAGAAGATTGTAAGATTCAAGATGTCTAAGATATGGGAGCTGAGGAGGGATTCAAAGTCTTTGGAAATGGTAGATGTCTGAGCAACAGGATGATAGTTAGAGGGGTAGAACGGTCACCCTTCTTTTGGATGGGATGCACCAAAGCATGCTTCTAAGAAGAAGGAAGAGTTCTGGTTTTTAAACAGAAATGCAACAGACAAGCAAGCCCAGGTCCAAGTTCAGAGGCATGCTCTTTCAGTATATGGGGATGGATATCATCAGGACCATAAGCCTTGCTTGTGTTCAGAAAGAGAAGTGCTTTTTGGAGAGATTGAAAAGGGATTACAGGAAGGGGCATAGGATTAGTAAGAGGATTATGATGGGGTGAAGGAATGTGAGAGTCGTCTAAGGAAGAGTTAGAGGACTAATGGGAACCAGAGTTGCTTTGTCTATGGAAGAGACAGCTATAGAACCATCAGAACTGAAGTTGTAAAAGATCCCCTTAGCTTAAGACAGAAAGACTTTTCTGTGGATAACAAGGAGAGGTTATCACACTTCCTTTGTGTAAAGAAATGTTTTGACTCATAGATAACGTTCTAACAAAGATTACTGGCAGTGATAAACGTTGACTGGGAGTCGGAGGAAGGAGATTTTTTTTTCCAAGCCTGATATGCCTGATCCTTTGCCTGAATGGCTTCAGAACAAGAATGGTTGAACCGTGGATTAGAAGAAGAGGAGGAAAAAGGAAGAAGAAGAGGGGATAAATGCTTGCTGAATGGGAGTCAGAGGAAGGAATGTTTTTTTTTTTTCTCAAGCCCAACATGCCTGATCCTTTGCCTGAATGGCTTCAAACAGGAATGGTTGAACCATGGATTAGAAGAGGAGGAAAAAGGAAGAGGGGATAACTGCTTCTATTCCCACAAGAATAATCTCTGCTGTGCATGAGGCAGAGACAAAAGCATCTCCAAATATGAGACAAGGTCAGAAAAGAATTTTTGTTAGTTTTTCCAGTCTGCTTTGTTGAGGTGCTAGTATTTATGCTTAGATGGGGTTACTAGAGAGAGGGATGCTATTAAGTTAGATAGATTTATGAGACTGTGATCAGATAAACCAACTGGGGCAAGATTGTGTAGTTACAGTGGGATGGAATAGAAGTGAAAAACAGATTCAGAATATTAGAAGAGCAGTCACTGCAGTCAGGAATATGGGTGGGATGGGGACAGTGTGCTCTAGATTATTGAGAATGGAGAATGTGAGGGCTTTAATCCTCCACTGTCCATTTGGGGGGGAGTCAGCCATACCCTTTGGTGAGCGTTAAAATCTCCTAAGTAGAAGTCCTCGGCTTGCAGATGAGAGGATGCCACAGTCTCATGGCTAGAGTTTTGATAGAGGAAGATATAAGATGTGTAGAATCAAAGGAGCAATAGGTAGAACAGAGAAAAAGGACAGTAGGTGGGAAACAGACCTTTAACCACATAACATCATAGTTTGGGGACTCAAGGCCCCTGATTTATAATTCACTCCATGTGTATTGTGTCACTGAGCTAGACCACAATTGGAATTTAAGTTATTGCCCATAAAGGTTAAGAAGTATTGATCTAAAGTGTAATGAATGGGATATTTCATTGGAACTTGATCATCTAACTTTATTTTTATTTCATGCAGCAACACATCCATTTGTCCATAGGCACATTCTTGTCATCATGATAAAGGCAATACTTGACAGACTTTATTCTTACACCATAGATAATTCCAGAAGAGCAATATCCTCTTTTGACAAGTCCTTAGGGCCAGGCATTGGAGCACAAACACACCCCATAGCACACATGGGTAGGGAAAAAAAAAAAAGGGGGGGTGTAAATAAAGGCCAGTGGTGCTGTGGAAGCTGTGGAGATGAGGATGTAATGAAGATGGTCTTTGAATTGATCCATGGGAATGTGGTAAAGGTGGGGGTTAAGGAGGGTGTTGGGAAAATGATAGTATAATAAAGACGACCTTTGAAGTGAATTCTTGTTTATTGAGGGTCTATTAATGGCGAGGTTTGTGGTGTCTTCCTCCATACAGAACTTGATGGTGAGTGATAGTGCAATGGGAGGTTTGTTGCATCTCTTATTTGATGGTATTTTTTGTTTTGAAGCTGCTTATGTATATTTGGCAAGTCTTTCATTCTCCCAAGGCTAAGCTATACTTTTACTATGCCCTTTGATTTATGTGGCCATCGATATCCAATGTATTGGTAGCATAGGTTGAAATGATTTTTTATTCTCTTGCAGATCTGAAAAGATCAGCAGCTTCTAGAAAACGTGGTCCTGTATTGTAGCATGAATATGATTATCTTTTATCAGGGGAAAAGTATGTGGCCGTATACTGAGCTGATCAGTCAGTTAAAATATTGCTAAAATATCTTCCCTGTGGTGGAGTATGCATACACCTGTACATCTACATATCCTTCAGGGCAGATGTTTCATTCTTTGTGTAAAGATCCTTTTAGCTATATTTCAGAATAATGCATGTCATGTGGGTTAAAAAAAAGGTTTTCATATGGTTTTTATGTTGTGTGTGAGAACAGAGAACATTAATAGGTGCTGCAATAGAGATGTGTTATGCAGCAGCAGTCGGTTGTGGAAAGAGAGGAGTAGCATGGCGGAGAGAGGATAACAGGAATTTTGGTTGAGAAAAAAAGAGCTTAGAAAGGGAATCTAGATCTTTCAAAAAATAGTTGTGTGGCATAACAAAGCTGCAAACTTCATGAAATAGTTCACTTTGAACAATCACTGGCCACCTAGCAACCAACCACAAACACACAACGTCAACACATTGAAGGAAAGATCCTCCCAAAACAGTCCCACCTCAACATTCAAATCTATGCAACCACTATCACTCATACTGCTCTATAACTAACTGCCAACCCCCAACTAGAAATGAAAAGCTTACCCTTCCCTCACACTTCAGTAACATTTGCTTACAGATCCCTCTACCCTCAGCAAAAATGACTAACGAACACACACTGAAATAATTGTATAAGCATTAAACAGCCAACCTCCCAACTCATGGGCAACCCATTTAAGGCGGGTGACATTTTTTTCATACTTCCATGTAAGACAGTATATTTTAGTTATAAAAAATGTTCAAGGAATAAACCAATACATACATACATAGGTAAAACTGGATGAAAAACAAAGGTGTTACTTATTAAATACTGCATCTTAGCTGGCTGTGAGAGGAGGGAAGGAGTGCTTGTCAGGGGAGAGCACAACCAATCTTTACCTTCCAATGTCTAAGCGAATACTGATGTTGACCCTGGCTGGGCGAGGGTGGGTGGCTGTTTACAGGCGTGTCCAAATAGAGAGCATGATAGTACATATCAGAGATGCCACATCACCCAATTTTGCCATACAATTATGATGCAAAAGGGGCCCAGCGTTATGTTGCCCGCCTACTTCTGTATGAATGGATGGGCGAGCGAGGGTAGCTGTTTACAGGAATGGGTAAACAGGTCATGATAGTAGATGACAGTGATGTCACCTCCAAAATTCAAAAAATAATTAAGACACAAAATAGCCTAATGGTATGCAGTATTGCACAGCCTCTGCCACACGAGAGTTAGGTAATGTCACCCCCTTTTAATGGGTTAGACTCCCTCCCACCAAACACATCCATCAGAGACCACGCTTCCCAGACCAACAGAACATACGCTTTGGATAATACCACATTTCTTTAATGCTACAAACACTTTCAGAACATCCCAAGACCCTTCATGGCCATGATGCAGTTACCATAAGAAAGACACCAAGCACTTACTACTTAATTGCTTTGTATTTTGCTTTGCACTCTGCCCATATCAGCACACACAACATTGCATCCCTTTATGACCTCTGGCCCTGACCAGTGGCTGTGGCTAGTTTTCTGAGTGCTGAAGGAGCCTCATAAAGATTGAAGGGACTCCTAGAGCAGGAAGTAAGTAAGTAGTACATATATGAGTAGAGGGCAGGTGTTACTGGGCTTTATCTGCAAGAGGTTACACTGCAAGGGAAAAGTCACCATTGACAAAGCTGTATTGCTGGGAATACAATCTTGTTAAACAACTTATCACTGTAAAAGTCTACTCTTCATATCTGCTGGAGTTAGTCCAGCCTTGGTCTGCAGGAGCCTTTAGAAAGAGCTCCTGAATAACACCAGGACTCTCATAGAAATTGGTCTTGGGGTAATTGTAGATAAATAGATGAAGGGGAAGGTGCAGGGTGCACAGCTAGACTAAGAAGGTGATACAAGGATGGAGTAAAGAAGGCTTTGGGGTATTGAGTCTTCAACATTTGGAAACATTAGAGGCATTCAGGGATATAAAGAAGTGGAGCACTGTTCTCTATGTGTTGTGGTTCGATGTGAATTGGCTGAAGTGGCATTTTTTATGTTAGCTGAGATGGCATGGGCAGCTGAGGCCCTTATCAAGGCTATTCCATTAATGCTCTATATATATAAATATATATATATATAGCGGGGGGCTGGAAATCCTCCCCTCTCATTTTTTTTTTAAATTTTCCAAAAGAAGGAACAGAGAAGGGGGCCATATGAGGATATTCCCTCAAAGGCCCAGTCCTCTGTTCTTAACGCTACCTCGCTAATGCGGGAAATGGCGAATAGTATGAAAAAAAAAAAAAATATATATATATATATATATATATATATATATATATATATATATATATATATATATATATATATATATTTTTTTTTGTCGGTCTCCCGCGTTTGCGAGGTAGCGCAAGGAAACAGACGAAAGAAATGGCCCAACCCACCCCCATACACATGTATATACATACGTCCACACACGCAAATATACATACCTACACAGCTTTCCATGGTTTACCCCAGACGCTTCACATGGCTTGATTCAATCCACTGACAGCACGTCAACCCCGGTATACCACATCGCTCCAATTCACTCTATTCCTTGCCCTCCTTTCACCCTCCTGCATGTTCAGGCCCCGATCACACAAAATCTTTTTCACTCCATCTTTCCACCTCCAATTTGGTCTCCCTCTTCTCCTCGTTCCCTCCACCTCCGACACATATATCCTCTTGGTCAATCTTTCCTCACTCATTCTCTCCATGTGCCCAAACCATTTCAAAACACCCTCTTCTGCTCTCTCAACCACGCTCTTTTTATTTCCACACATCTCTCTTACCCTTACGTTACTTACTCGATCAAACCACCTCACACCACACATTGTCCTCAAACATCTCATTTCCAGCACATCCATCCTCCTGCGCACAACTCTATCCATAGCCCACGCCTCGCAACCATACAACATTGTTGGAACCACTATTCCTTCAAACACACCCATTTTTGCTTTCCGAGATAATGTTCTCGACTTTCACACATTCTTCAAGGCTCCCAGAATTTTCGCCCCCTCCTCCACCCTATGATCCACTTCCGCTTCCATGGTTCCATCCGCTGCCAGATCCACTCCCAGATATCTAAAACACTTCACTTCCACCAGTTTTTCTCCATTCAAACTCACCTCCCAATTGACTTGACCCTCAACCCTACTGTACCTAATAACCTTGCTCTTATTCACATTTACTCTTAACTTTCTTCTTTCACACACTTTACCAAACTCAGTCACCAGCTTCTGCAGTTTCTCACATGAATCAGCCACCAGCGCTGTATCATCAGCGAACAACAACTGACTCACTTCCCAAGCTCTCTCATCCCCAACAGACTTCATACTTGCCCCTTTCCAAAACTCTTGCATTCACCTCCCTAACAACCCCATCCATAAACAAATTAAACAACCATGGAGACATCACACACCCCTGCCACAAACCTACATTCACTGAGAACCAATCACTTTCCTCTCTTCCTACACGTACACATGCCTTACATCCTCGATAAAAACTTTTCACTGCTTCTAACAACTTGCCTCCCACATCATATATTCTTAATACCTTCCACAGAGCATCTCTATCAACTCTATCATATGCCTTCTCCAGATCCATAAATGCTACATACAAATCCATTTGCTTTTCTAAGTATTTCTCACATACATTCTTCAAAGCAAACACCTGATCCACACATCCTCTACCACTTCTGAAACCACACTGCTCTTCCCCAATCTGATGCTCTGTACATGCCTTCACCCTCTCAATCAACACCCTCCCATATAATTTACCAGGAATACTCAACAAACTTATACCTCTGTAATTTGAGCACTCACTCTTATCCCCTTTGCCTTTGTACAATGGCACTATGCACGCATTCCGCCAATCCTCAGGCACCTCACCATGAGTCATACATACATTAAATAACCTTACCAACCAGTCAACAATACAGTCACCCCCTTTTTTATAAATTCCACTGCAATACCATCCAAACCTGCTGCCTTGCTGGCTTTCATCTTCCGCAAAGCTTTTACTACCTCTTCTCTGTTTACCAAATCATTTTCCCTAACCCTCTCACTTTGCACACCACCTCGACCAAAACACCCTATATCTGCCACTCTATCATCACACACATTCAACAAACCTTCAAAATACTCACTCCATCTCCTTCTCACATCACCACTACTTGTTATCACCTCCCCATTTGCGCCCTTCACTGAAGTTCCCATTTGCTCCCTTGTCTTACGCACTTTATTTACCTCCTTCCAGAACATCTTTTTATTCTCCCTAAAATTTAATGATACTCTCTCACCCTAACTCTCATTTGCCCTTTTTTTCACCTCTTGCACCTTTCTCTTGACCTCCTGTCTCTTTCTTTTATGCGTCTCCCACTCAATTGCATTTTTTCCCTGCAAAAATCGTCCAAATGCCTCTCTCTTCTCTTTCACTAATACTCTTACTTCTTCATCCCACCACTCACTACCCTTTCTAATCAACCCACCTCCCACTCTTCTCATGCCACAAGCATCTTTTGCGCAATCCATCACTGATTCCCTAAATACATCCCATTCCTCCCCCACTCCCCTTACTTCCATTGTTCTCAGCTTTTTCCATTCTGTACTCAGTCTCTCTTGGTACTTCCTCACACAAGTCTCTTTCCCAAGCTCACTTACTCTCACCACCCTCTTCACCCCTTATACAGAGGTATAAGTTTGTTGAGTATTCCTGGTAAATTATATGGGAGGGTATTGATTGAGAGGGTGAAGGCATGTACAGAGCATCAGATTGGGGAAGAGCAGTGTGGTTTCAGAAGTGGTAGAGGATGTGTGGATCAGGTGTTTGCTTTTATTAAAGAATGTTTTTTTTTTTTTTTTATATACTTTGTCGCTGTCTCCCGCGTTTGCGAGGTAGCGCAAGGAAACAGACGAAAGAAATGGCCCAACCCCCCCCCATACACATGTATATACATATGTCCACACACGCAAATATACATACCTACACAGCTTTCCATGGTTTACCCCAGACGCTTCACATGCCTTGATTCAATCCACTGACAGCACGTCAACCCCGGTATACCACATCGCTCCAATTCACTCTATTCCTTGCCCTCCTTTCACCCTCCTGCATGTTCAGGCCCCGATCACACAAAATCTTTTTCACTCCATCTTTCCACCTCCAATTTGGTCTCCCTCTTCTCCTCGTTCCCTCCACCTCCGACACATATATCCTCTTGGTCAATCTTTCCTCACTCATTCTCTCCATGTGCCCAAACCACTTCAAAACACCCTCTTCTGCTCTCTCAACCACGCTCTTTTTATTTCCACACATCTCTCTTACCCTTACGTTACTCACTCGATCAAACCACCTCACACCACACATTGTCCTCAAACATCTCATTTCCAGCACATCCATCCTCCTGCGCACAACTCTATCCATAGCCCACGCCTCGCAACCATACAACATTGTTGGAACCACTATTCCTTCAAACATACCCATTTTTGCTTTCCGAGATAATGTTCTCGACTTCCACACATTCTTCAAGGCCCCCAGAATTTTCGCCCCCTCCCCCACCCTATGATCCACTTCCGCTTCCATGGTTCCATCCGCTGCCAGATCCACTCCCAGATATCTAAAACACTTCACTTCCTCCAGTTTTTCTCCATTCAAACTCACCTCCCAATTGACTTGACCCTCAACCCTATTGTACCTAATAACCTTGCTCTTATTCACATTTACTCTTAACTTTCTTCTTCCACACACTTTACCAAACTCAGTCACCAGCTTCTGCAGTTTCTCACATGAATCAGCCACCAGCGCTGTATCATCAGCGAACAACAACTGACTCACTTCCCAAGCTCTCTCATCCCCAACAGACTTCATACTTGCCCCTCTTTCCAAAACTCTTGCATTCACCTCCCTAACAACCCCATCCATAAACAAATTAAACAACCATGGAGACATCACACACCCCTGCCGCAAAACTACATTCACTGAGAACCAGTCATTTTCCTCTCTTCCTACAAGTACACATGCCTTACATCCTCGATAAAAACTTTTCACTGCTTCTAACAACTTTCCTCCCACACCATATATTCTTAATACCTTCCACAGAGCATCTCTATCAACTCTATCATATGCCTTCTCCAGGTCCAGAAATGCTACATACAAATCCATTTGCTTTTCTAAGTATTTCTCACATACATTCTTCAAAGCAAACACCTGATCCACACATCCTCTACCACTTCTGAAACCACACTGCTCTTCCCCAATCTGATGCTCTGTACATGCCTTCACCCTCTCAATCAATACCCTCCCATATAATTTACCAGGAATACTCAACAAACTTATACCTCTGTAATTTGAGCACTCACTCTTATCCCCTTTGCCTTTGTACAATGGCACTATGCACGCATTCCGCCAATCCTCAGGCACCTCACCATGAGTCATACATACATTAAATAACCTTACCAACCAGTCAACAATACAGTCACCCCCTTTTTTAATAAATTCCACTGCAATACCATCCAAACCTGCTGCCTTGCCGGCTTTCATCTTCCGCAAAGCTTTCACTACCTCTTCTCTGTTTACCAAATCATTTTCCCTAACCCTCTCACTTTGCATACCACCTCGACCAAAACACCCTATATCTGCCACTCTTTCATCAAACACATTCAACAAACCTTCAAAATACTCACTCCATCTCCTTTTCACATCACCACTACTTGTTATCACCTCCCCATTTGCGCCCTTCACTGAAGTTCCCATTTGCTCCCTTGTCTTACGCACTTTATTTACCTCCTTCCAGAACATCTTTTTATTCTCCCTAAAATTTAATGATACTCTCTCACCCCAACTCTCATTTGCCCTTTTTTTCACCTCTTGCACCTTTCTCTTGACCTCCTGTCTCTTTCTTTTATACATCTCCCACTCAATTGCATTTTTTCCCTGCAAAAATCGTCCAAATGCCTCTCTCTTCTCTTTCACTAATACTCTTACTTCTTCATCCCACCACTCACTACTCTTTCTAATCAACCCACCTCCCACTCTTCTCATGCCACAAGCATCTTTTGCGCACTCCATCACTGATTCCCTAAATACATCCCATTCCTCCCCCACTCCCCTTGCTTCCATTGTTCTCACCTTTTTCCATTCTGTACTCAGTCTCTCCTGGTACTTCCTCACACAGGTCTCCTTCTCAAGCTCACTTACTCTCACCACCCTCTTCACCCCAACATTCATTCTTCTTTTCTGAAAACCCATACAAATCTTCACCTTAGCCTCCACAAGATAATGATCAGACATCCCTCCAGTTGCACCTCTCAGCACATTAACATCCAAAAGTCTCTCTTTCGCACGCCTGTCAATTAACACGTAATCCAGTAACGCTCTCTGGCCATCTCTCCTACTTACATAAGTATACTTATGTATATCTCGCTTTTTAAACCAGGTATTCCCAATCATCAGTCCTTTTTCAGCACATAAATCTGCAAGCTCTTCACCATTTCCATTTACAACACTGAACACCCCATGTATACCAATTATTCCCTCAACTGCCACATTACTCACCTTTGCATTCAAATCACCCATCACTATAACCCGGTCTCGTGCATCAAAACCACTAACACACTCATTCAGCTGCTCCCAAAACACTTGCCTCTCTTGATCTTTCTTCTCATGCCCAGGTGCATATGCACCAATAATCACCCGCCTCTCTCCATCAACTTTCAGTTTTACCCATATTAATCGAGAATTTACTTTCTTACACTCTATCACATACTCCCACAACTCCTGTTTCAGGAGTATTGCTACTCCTTCCCTTGCTCTTGTCCTCTCACTAACCCCTGACTTTACTCCCCAGACATTCCGAAACCAGTCTTCCCCTTTACCCTTGAGCTTCGTTTCACTCAGAGCCAAAACATCCAGGTTCCTTTCCTCAAACATACTACCTATCTCTCCTTTTTTCACATCTTGGTCACATCCACACACATTTAGGCACCCCACTCTGAGCCTTCGAGGAGGATGAGCACTCCCCGCGTGACTCCTTCTTCTGTTTCCCATTTTAGAAAGTTAATACAAGGAGGGGAGGATTTCTGGCCCCCCGCTCCCGTCCCCTCTAGTCGCTTTCTACGACACGCGAGGAATACGTGGGAAGTATTCTTTCACCCCTATCCCCAGGGATAGAATGTGTGAGAAATACTTAGAAAAGCAAATGGATTTGTATGTAGCATTTATGGATCTGGAGAAGGCATATGATAGAGTTGATAGAGATGCTCTGTGGAAGGTATTAAGAATATATGGTGTGGGAGGCAAGTTGTTAGAAGCAGAGAAAAGTTTTTATCGAGGATGTGTACGTGTAGGAAGAGAGGAAAGTGATTGGTTCTCAGTGAATGTAGGTTTGCGGCAGGGGTGTGTGATATCTCCATGGTTGTTTAATTTGTTTATGGATGGTGTTGTTATGGAGGTGAATGCAAGAGTTTTGGAAAGAGGGGAGAGGGGCAAGTATGAAGTCTGTTGGGGATGAGAGAGCTTGGGAAGTGAGTCAGTTGTTGTTCGCTGATGATACAGCGCTGGTGGCTGATTCATGTGAGAAACTGCAGAAGCTGGTGACTGAGTTTGGTAAAGTGTGTGAAAGAAGAAAGTTAAGAGTAAATGTGAATAAGAGCAAGGTTATTAGGTACAGTAGGGTTGAGGGTCAAGTCAATTGGGAGGTAAGTTTGAATGGGGAAAAACTGGAGGAAGTAAAGTGTTTTAGATATCTGGGAATGGATCTGGCAGCGGATGGAACCATGGAAGCGGAAGTGGATCATAGGGTGTGGGAGGGTGCGAAAATCCTGGGAGCCTTGAAGAATGTGTGGAAGTCGAGAACATTATTTCGGAAAGCAAAAATGGGTATGTTTGAAGGAATAGTGGTTCCAACAATGTTGTATGGTTGTGAGGCGTGGGCTATGGATAGAGTTGTGCGCAGGAGGGTGGATGTGCTGGAAATGTTTGAGGACAATGTGTGGTGTGAGGTGGTTTGATCGAGTAAGTAACGTAAGGGTAAGAGAGATGTGTGGAAATAAAAAGAGCGTGGTTGAGAGAGCAGAAGAGGATGTTTTGAAATGGTTTGGGCACATGGAGAGAATGAGTGAGGAAAGATTGACCAAGAGGATATATGTGTTGGAGGTGGAGGGAACGAGGAGAAGTGGGAGACCAAATTGGAGGTGATAAGATGGAGTGAAAAGATTTTGTGTGATCAGGGCCTGAACATGCAGGAGGGTGAAAGGAGGGCAAGGAATAGAGTGAACTGGATCGATGTGGTATACTGGGGTTGACGTGCTGTCAGTGCGTTTAATCAGGGCATGTGAAGCGTCTGGGGTAAACCATGGAAAGCTGTGTAGGTATGTATATTTGCGTGTGTGGACGTATGTATATACATGTGTATGGGGGTGGGTTGGGCCACTTCTTTCGTCTGTTTCCTTGCGCTACCTCGCAAACACGGGAGACAGCGACAAAGCAAAAAAAAAAGGAAAAATATATGTATATATATATATATATATATATATATATATATATATATATATATATATATATATATATATATTTTTTTTGAAACCAACACTCAAACTTGGCCAAGGAAGTGACTAGATTCCATATGTCATCATAATTCTGTATGCCATTCTGTTCACTTTGTTCTCATTGGATGTATGTGTAATATTTACTTGTAAAATATGTTGAGGATACATCTCAAAATTTAGTAGGAACATCTTAAATTTGTTATCAGTTAAAGTAGACAATTGCATCTGTATAACAAGACACCACTGTCAAAATTATCTGTACTTAGAATATCATACCTCTCCATTCAGGCTTGTATACTTAACAGATGGATTTAATGTGGCTGAAGATAAGCACCTGTTTATTATCACTTGACTCATTCGACATCACACTGAACAAAACTTTCACTAATGTTGTGCTCAGTATTACACATGTGCATTCTAGGTGTGTTATAAAACAAGATTGAATAATTTTGAGTATATTTCAGTAGGAAGCATAATACTGCATATTATATTCTTACACAGTTCACCCCTTAGTGAAGCATCCAGGTACAGCTACAGGAAATTCATGTTTAATTGGTGTTGTCTTTGGTTGGCATGTCTCCTGGATTGTGTGTTTCCATAACTATCTAATGTGAACACACCTGTTTAAAATCACCACATAATTTCTGGCATTTTTGTCTTGGAACCTACATGTATCTTATCAATCAGAACTTCATTGCCTTTTCTTGTACAAGTTTCAGCCTTTTCTTCTTGTGTGTTCCACTTCGTCTTACCAAAGTAAGCAGCTTGTCTGATATATGTATTTCTGGGATTACTGTCCCCCATAAATGTGCATGTCTCTCCCCTCTGCCCTTTGTCATATGTTTGTAATGCGAGATTTATGTTCGATTCTAAATGTTGTAAAAATTTTACGTGCCATATTTGCCTTTCATATATATATATCCCTGGGGATAGGGGAGAAAGAATACCTCCCACGTATTCCCTGCGTGTCGTAGAAGGCGACTAAAAGGGGAGGGAGCGGGGGGCTGGAAATCCTCCCCTCTCACTTTTTTTTTAATTTTCCAAAAGAGGGAACAGAGAAGGGGCCCAGGTGAGGATATTCCCTCAAGGGCCCAGTCCTCTGTTCTCAACGCTACCTCGCTAATGCGGGAAATGGCGAATAGTATGAAAGAAAGAAAAGATTTTTTTTTTTTTTATACTTTGTCGCTGTCTCCCGTGTTTGCGAGGTAGCGCAAGGAAACAGATGAAAGAAATGGCCCAACCCCCCCCATACACATGTATATACATACGTCCACACACGCAAATATACATACCTACACAGCTTTCCATGGCTTACCCCAGACGCTTCACATGCCTTGATTCAATCCACTGACAGCACGTCAACCCCGGTATACCACATCACTCCAATTCACTCTATTCCTTGCCCTCCTTTCACCCTCCTGCATGTTCAGGCCCCGATCACACAAAATCTTTTTCACTCCATCTTTCCACCTCCAATTTGGTCTCCCTCTTCTCCTTGTTCCCTCCACCTCCGACACATATATCCTCTTGGTCAATCTTTCCTCACTCATCCTCTCCATGTGCCCAAACCACTTCAAAGCACCCTCTTCTGCTCTCTCAACCACGCTCTTTTTAT
The DNA here is from genome assembly GCF_036320965.1 of Panulirus ornatus. Taxonomy (NCBI): domain Eukaryota; kingdom Metazoa; phylum Arthropoda; class Malacostraca; order Decapoda; family Palinuridae; genus Panulirus; species Panulirus ornatus. The sequence continues at coordinate 14,847,713 of NC_092296.1, forward strand.
TTCCACACATCTCTCTTACCCTTACATTACTCACTCGATCAAACCACCTCACACCACACATTGTCCTCAAACATCTCATATCCAGCACATCCATCCTCCTGCGCACAACCCATCCATAGCCCACGCCTCGCAACCATACAACATTGTTGGAACCACTATTCCTTCAAACATACCCATTTTTGCTTTCCGAGATAATGTTCTCGACTTCCACACATTCTTCAAGGCCCCCAGAATTTTTGCCCCCTCCCCCACCCTATGATCCACTTCTGCTTCCATGGTTCCATCTGCTGCCAGATCCACTCCAAGATATCTAAAACACTTCACTTCCTCCAGTTTTTCTCCATTCAAACTCACCTCCCAATTGACTTGACCGTCAACCCTACTGTACCTAATAACCTTGCTCTTATTCACATTTACTCTTAACTTTCTTCTTCCACACACTTTATCAAACTCAGTCACCAGCTTCTGCAGTTTCTCACATGAATCAGCCACCAGCGCTGTATCATCAGCGAACAACAACTGACTCACTTCCCAAGCTCTCTCATCCCCAACAGACTTCATACTTGCCCCTCTTTCCAAAACTCTTGCATTTACCTCCCTAACAACCCCATCCATAAACAAATTAAACAACCATGGAGACATCACACACCCCTGCCGCAAACCTACATTCACTGAGAACCAATCACTTTCCTCTCTTCCTACACGTACACATGCCTTACATCCTCGATAAAAACTTTTCACTGCTTCTAACAACTTTCCTCCCACACCATATATTCTTAATACCTTCCACAGAGCATCTCTATCAACTCTATCATATGCCTTCTCCAGATCCATAAATGCTACATACAAATCCATTTGCTTTTCTAAGTATTTCTCACATACATTCTTCAAAGCAAACACCTGATCCACACATCCTCTACCACTTCTGAAACCACACTGCTCTTCCCCAATCTGATGCTCTGTACATGCCTTTACCCTCTCAATCAATACCCTCCCATATAATTTACCAGGAATACTCAACAAACTTATACCTCTGTAATTTGAGCACTCACTCTTATCCCCTTTGCCTTTGTACAATGGCACTATGCACGCATTCCGCCAATCCTCAGGCACCTCACCATGAGTTATACATACATTAAATAACCTTACCAACCAGTCAACAATACAGTCACCCCCTTTTTTAATATATATATATATATATATATATATATATATATATATATATATATATATATATATATATATATATATATATATAATTACAGAGGTATAAGTTTGTTGAGTATTCCTGGTAAATTGTATGGGAGGGTATTGATTGAGAGGGTGAAGGCATGTACAGAGCATCAGATTGGGGAAGAGCAGTGTGGTTTCAGAAGTGGTAGAGGATGTGTGGATCAGGTGTTTGCTTTGAAGAATGTATGTGAGAAATACTTAGAAAAGCAAATGGATTTGTATGTAGCATTTATGGATCTGGAGAAGGCATATGATAGAGTTGATAGAGATGCTCTGTGGAAGGTATTAAGAATATATGGTGTGGGAGGCAAGTTGTTAGAAGCAGTGAAAAGTTTTTATCGAGGATGTAAGGCATGTGTACGTGTAGGAAGAGAGGAAAGTGATTGGTTCTCAGTGAATGTAGGTTTGCGGCAGGGGTGTGTGATGTCTCCATGGTTGTTTAATTTGTTTATGGATGGGGTTGTTAGGGAGGTAAAGGCAAGAGTTTTGGAAAGAGGGGCAAGTATGAAGTCTGTTGGGATGAGAGAGCTTGGGAAGTGAGTCAGTTGTTGTTCGCTGATGATACAGCGCTGGTGGCTGATTCATGTGAGAAACTGCAGAAGCTGGTGACGGAGTTTGGTAAAGTGTGTGGAAGAAGAAAGTTAAGAGTAAATGTGAATAAGAGCAAGGTCATTAGGTACAGTAGGGTTGAGGGTCAAGTAAATTGGGAGGTGAGTTTGAATGGAGAAAAACTGGAGGAAGTGAAGTGTTTTAGATATCTGGGAGTGGATCTGGCAGCGGATGGAACCATGGAAGCAGAATTGGACCATAGGGTGGGGGAGGGGGCGAAAATTCTGGGAGCCTTGAAGAATGTGTGGAAGTCGAGAACATTATCTCTGAAAGCAAAAATGGGTATGTTTGAAGGAATAGTGGTTCCAACAATGTTGTATGGTTGCGAGGCGTGGGCTATGGATAGAGTTGTGCGCAGGAGGATGGATGTGCTGGAAATGAGATGTTTGAGGACAATGTGTGGTGTGAGATGGTTTGATCGAGTAAGTAACGTAAGGGTAAGAGAGATGTGTGGAAATAAAAAGAGCGTGGTTGAGAGAGCAGAAGAGGGTGTTTTGAAATGGTTTGGGCACATGGAGAGAATGAGTGAGGAAAGATTGACCAAGAGGATATAGGTCGGAAGGTGGAGGGAGCAAGGAGAAGAGGAGACCAAATTGAGGTGGAAAGATGGAGGAAAAAGATTTTGAGTGATCGGGGCCTGAACATGCAGGAAGGGTGAAAGAGGGCAAGGAATAGAGTGAAAATTGAGCGATGTGTATACCAGGGGTTGACGTGCTGTCAGTGATTTGAATCAGGCATGTGAAGCGTCTGGGTAAAAACATGGAAAGCTGTGTAGTAATGTATATTGCGTGTGTGGACGTATGTAATATACATGTGTATGGGGGGGGTTGGGCCATTTCTTTCGTCTGTTTCCTTGCGCTACCATCGCAAACGCGGGAGAACAGCGACCAAGTATAAAAAAAATATATATATATAATAAAAATATAATAATATATAATATATATATATAAATAATCTATATAAAATATATATATAAATCCCTAGGATAGGGGGAGAAAGAATACTCCCACGTATTCCCTGAGGTCGTAGAAGCGACTAAAAGGGAAGGGTGCGGGGCTGGAAATCCTCCCCTCTTCATTTTTTTTTTTTTTTTTTTTTCCAAAGAAGGAACGAGAAGAGGCCAGGTGAGGATATTCCCTCAAAAGCCCAGTACCTCTGTTCTTAACTGCTACCTCGCTATCGCGGAAAATGGCGAATAGTATAAAAAAAAAATATAATATATATATTTTTTTTTATACTTGGTCGCTGTCTCCCGCGTTTGGCGAGGTAGCGCAAGGAAACAGACGAAAGAAATAGCCCAAACCCCCCCCATACACATGTATATACATACGTCCCACACCAAATATACATACCTACACAGCTTCCCATGGCTAACCCAGACGCTTCACATGCCTTGTTCAATCCACTTGACAGCACGTCTACCCCGGTAGATCACTTCGCTCAATTCACTCCTATTCCTTGCCCTCCTTTTCACCTCCTGCATGTTCAGGCCCCGAATCACACAAAATCTTTTTCACTCCATCTTTCCAACCTCCAATTTGGTCTCCCTCTTCTCCTCGTTCCCTCCACCTCCGACACATATATCCTCTTGGTCAATCTTTCCTCACTCATTCTCTCCATGTGCCCAAACCATTTCAAAACACCCTCTTCTGCTCTCTCAACCACGCTCTTTTTATTTCCACACATCTCTCTTACCCTTACGTTACTTACTCGATCAAACCACCTCACACCACACATTGTCCTCAAACATCTCATTTCCAGCACATCCATCCTCCTGCGCACAACTCTATCCATAGCCCACGCCTCGCAACCATACAACATTGTTGGAACCACTATTCCTTCAAACATACCCATTTTTGCTTTCCGAGATAATGTTCTCGACTTCCACACATTCTTCAAGGCTCCCAGAATTTTCGCCCCCTCCCCCACCCTATGATCCACTTCCGCTTCCATGGTTCCATCCGCTGCCAGATCCACTCCCAGATATCTAAAACACTTCACTTCCTCCAGTTTTTCTCCATTCAAACTCACCTCCCAATTGACTTGACCCTCAACCCTACTGTACCTAATAACCTTGCTCTTATTCACATTTACTCTTAACTTTCTTCTTCCACACACTTTACCAAACTCAGTCACCAGCTTCTGCAGTTTCTCACATGAATCAGCCACCAGCGCTGTATCATCAGCGAACAACAACTGACTCACTTCCCAAGCTCTCTCATCCCCAACAGACTTCATACTTGCCCCTCTTTCCAAAACTCTTGCATTTACCTCCCTAACAACCCCATCCATAAACAAATTAAACAACCATGGAGACATCACACACCCCTGCCGCAAACCTACATTCACTGAGAACCAATCACTTTCCTCTCTTCCTACACGTACACATGCCTTACATCCTCGATAAAAACTTTTCACTGCTTCTAACAACTTGCCTCCCACACCATATATTCTTAATACCTTCCACAGAGCATCTCTATCAACTCTATCATATGCCTTCTCCAGATCCATAAATGCTACATACAAATCCATTTGCTTGTCTAAGTATTTCTCACATACATTCTTCAAAGCAAACACATGATCAACATCCTCTACCACTTCTGAAACACACTGCTCTTCCCCATTCTGATGCTTGTACATGCCTTCACCCTCTCAATCAATACCCTCCCATATAATTTACCAGAATACCTCAACAAACTATACCTCTGTAATGTGAGCACTCACTCTTATCCCCTTTGCCTTTGTACAATGGCACTATGCACGCTTTCCGCAATCCTCAGGCACCTCACCATGAGTCATACCATACATAAATAACTTACAACCAGTCAACAATACGTCACCCCCTTTTTTTAATATATATTAAATATATAAAATATAATATATATATAAATATATATATATTTTTTTATTTTTTATTATACTTGGTCCGCTGTCTCCCGCGTTGCGAGGTAGCGCAAGGAAACAGACGAAAGAAATGGCCCAACCCACCCCATACACATGTATAATACATACGTCCACACACGCAAATACATACCTACACAGCTTTCCATGGCTTACCCCAGACGCTTTACAGTCCTTGATTCAATCCACTGGCACACGGAAGAAAATCATACACCGGTTATACCACATCCGCTCCATTCACTTCTATTCCTGTGCCCTCCTTTCACCCTCCTGAATGTTCAGGCCCCGATCACACAATAATCTTTTTTCACTCCGAGCTTTCCACCTCCAATTTGGTCTCCCTCATCTCTTGTTTCCTCCACCTCCGACACATAAATCCTCTTGTCAATCTTCCTCACTCATCCTCTCCATGTGCCTAAACCACTTCAAAGCACCCTCTTCTGCTCTCTCAACCACGCTCTTTTATTTACACACATCTCTCTTCCCGTACCGTTACTTACTCGATCAAACACTCCAACCACACATTGTCCTCAAACATCTCATTTCCCGCCCATCCATCATCCTGCGACAACACTATCCTTTGCCCACGCCTTCGCAACCAAACAACATTGTTGGAACCCTTTCCTTTAAACCTACCCATTTTTGTTTTTCCCAGATTTAAGGGTTTTCCCCCTTTTCCCCACATTTTTCAAGGCCCCCCAGAATTTTGCCCCCCCCCCCACCCCATTTAAACCACTTCCGCTTCCATGGTTCCATCCGCTGCCATTCCAACTCCCAGATTTTCTAAAAAACCCTTTACTTTCCCCCCAGTTTTTTCCATTTTAAAATCACCTCCCCAAATTTACTTGGAACCCCCAAACCCACTTTTACCCAATAACCTTGCTCTTTTTCCCCATTTACTCCCTTTAACCCTTTTTTCTTTCACACCTTTACCAAATCAGTCACCCGCATTCCCGCGTTTTTTCACATGATTCAGCCCCCAGCGCTGTATCACCCCCGAAAAACAACTAAATCATTCCCCAAACTTCTCATCCCCAAAAAAGACTTCCCTACTTTCCCCTCTTTTTCCAAAATTTTGCATTCACCTCCCCCAACAAACCCCTTTCCCTAAAAAAAATTTTAAAAAACCATGGGGGACATCACAAAACCCTGCCCCAAACCCACATTTACTGAAAACCAATCACTTTTCTTTCCATATATTTTATAAAATTATATATATAAATAATTTTTTCTTTTTTTTTTCCATTTGCCAATTCCCCCCTTAAGGCGATTTTTACTTTAAGAAAAGGTTTGGGTTTTCCCAAATTGGTTTTTTCTTTTTCATATGTATATATATGTATGTGTGTGTGTGTGTGTGTTGTGGTTGGTTGTGTGTGTGTGTGGTTGTTGTGGTATTATATATATGTATATTATCCTGGGGATAGGGGTGAAAGAATACTTCCCACGTATTCCTCGCGTGTCGTAGAAAGCGACTAGAGGGGACGGGAGCGGGGGGCCGGAAATCCTCCCCTCCTTGTATTAACTTTCTAAAATGGGAAACAGAAGAAGGAGTCACGCGGGGAGTGCTCATCCTCCTCGAAGGCTCAGAGTGGGGTGCCTAAATGTGTGTGGATGTAACCAAGATGTGAAAAAAGGAGAGATAGGTAGTATGTTTGAGGAAAGGAACCTGGATGTTTTGGCTCTGAGTGAAACGAAGCTCAAGGGTAAAGGGGAAGAGTGGTTTGGAAATGTCTGGGGAGTGAAGTCAGGGGTTAGTGAGAGGACAAGAGCAAGGGAAGGAGTAGCAATACTCCTGAAACAGGAGTTGTGGGAGTATGTGATAGAATGTAAGAAAGTAAATTCTCGATTAATATGGGTAAAATTGAAAGTTGATGGAGAGAGGTGGGTGATTATTGGTGCATATGCACCTGGGCATGAGAAGAAAGATCATGAGAGGCAAGTGTTTTGGGAGCAGCTAAATGAGTGTGTTAGCGGTTTTGATGCACGAGACCGGGTTATAGTGATGGGTGATTTGAATGCAAAGGTGAGTAATGTGGCAGTTGAGGGAATAATTGGTATGCATGGGGTGTTCAGTGTTGTAAATGGAAATGGTGAAGAGCTTGTAGATTTATGTGCTGAAAAAGGACTGATGATTGGGAATACCTGGTTTAAAAAGCGAGATATACATAAGTATACTTATGTAAGTAGGAGAGATGGCCAGAGAGCGTTATTGGATTACGTGTTAATTGACAGGCGTGCGAAAGAGAGACTTTTGGATGTCAATGTGCTGAGAGGTGCAACTGGAGGGATGTCTGATCATTATCTTGTGGAGGCTAAGGTGAAGATTAGTATGGGTTTTCAGAAAAGAAGAGTGAATGTTGGGGTGAAGAAGGTGGTGAGAGTAAGTGAGCTTGGGAAGGAGACCTGTGTGAGGAAGTATCAGGAGAGACTGTGTACAGAATGGAAAAAGGTGAGAACAATGGAAGTAAGGGGAGTGGGGGAGGAATGGGATGTATTTAGGGAATCAGTGATGGATTGCGCAAAAGATGCTTGTGGCATGAGAAGAGTGGGAGGTGGGCTGTTTAGAAAGGGTAGTGAGTGGTGGGATGAAGAAGTAAGAGTATTAGTGAAAGAGAAGAGAGAGGCATTTGGACGATTTTTGCAGGGAAAAAATGCAATTGAGTGGGAGAAGTATAAAAGAAAGAGACAGGAGGTCAAGAGAAAGGTGCAAGAGGTGAAAAAAAGGGCAAATGAGAGTTGGGGTGAGAGACTATCAGTTAAATTTTAGGGAGAATAAAAAGATGTTCTGGAAGGAGGTAAATAGGGTGCGTAAGACAAGGGAGCAAATGGGAACTTCAGTGAAGGGCGTAAATGGGGAGGTGATAACAAGTAGTGGTGATGTGAGAAGGAGATGGAATGAGTATTTTGAAGGTTTGTTGAATGTGTCTGATGACAGAGTGGCAGATATAGGGTGTTTTGGTCGAGGTGGTGTGCAAAGTGAGAGGGTTAGGGAAAATGATTTGGTAAACAGAGAAGAGGTAGTAAAAGCTTTGCGGAAGATGAAAGCCGGCAAGGCAGCAGGTTTGGATGGTATTGCAGTGGAATTTATTAAAAAAGGGGGTGACTGTATTGTTGACTGGTTGGTAAGGTTATTTAATGTATGTATGACTCATGGTGAGGTGCCTGAGGATTGGCGGAATGCGTGCATAGTGCCATTGTACAAAGGCAAAGGGGATAAGAGTGAGTGCTCAAATTACAGAGGTATAAGTTTGTTGAGTATTCCTGGTAATTATATGGGAGGGTATTGATTGAGAGGGTGAAGGCATGTACAGAGCATCAGATTGGGGAAGAGCAGTGTGGTTTCAGAAGTGGTAGAGGATGTGTGGATCAGGTGTTTGCTTTGAAGAATGTATGTGAGAAATACTTAGAAAAGCAAATGGATTTGTATGTAGCATTTATGGATCTGGAGAAGGCATATGATAGAGTTGATAGAGATGCTCTGTGGAAGGTATTAAGAATATATGGTGTGGGAGGCAAGTTGTTAGAAGCAGTGAAAAGTTTTTATCGAGGATGTAAGGCATGTGTACGTGTAGGAAGAGAGGAAAGTGATTGGTTCTCAGTGAATGTAGGTTTGCGGCAGGGGTGTGTGATGTCTCCATGGTTGTTTAATTTGTTTATGGATGGGGTTGTTAGGGAGGTGAATGCAAGAGTTTTGGAAAGAGGGGCAAGTATGAAGTCTGTTGGGGATGAGAGAGCTTGGGAAGTGAGTCAGTTGTTGTTCGCTGATGATACAGCGCTGGTGGCTGATTCATGTGAGAAACTGCAGAAGCTGGTGACTGAGTTTGGTAAAGTGTGTGAAAGAAGAAAGTTAAGAGTAAATGTGAATAAGAGCAAGGTAATTAGGTACAGTAGGGTTGAGGGTCAAGTCAATTGGGAGGTAAGTTTGAATGGAGAAAAACTGGAGGAAGTAAAGTGTTTTAGATATCTGGGAGTGGATCTGGCAGCGGATGGAACCATGGAAGCGGAAGTGGATCATAGGGTGGGGAGGAGGCAAAAATTCTGGGAGCCTTGAAGAATGTGTGGAAGTCGAGAACATTATCTCGGAAAGCAAAAATGGGTATGTTTGAAGGAATAGTGGTTCCAACAATGTTGTATGGTTGCGAGGCGTGGGCTATGGATAGAGTTGTGCGCAGGAGGATGGATGTGCTGGAAATGAGATGTTTGAGGACAATGTGTGGTGTGAGGTGGTTTGATCGAGTAAGTAACGTAAGGGTAAGAGAGATGTGTGGAAATAAAAAGAGCGTGGTTGAGAGAGCAGAAGAGGGTGTTTTGAAATGGTTTGGGCACATGGAGAGAATGAGTGAGGAAAGATTGACCAAGAGGATATATGTATCGGAGGTGGAGGGAACGAGGAGAGTGGGAGACCAAATTTTAGGTGGAAAGATGGAGTGAAAAAGATTTTGTATGATCGGGGCCTGAACATGCAGGAGGGTGAAAGGAGGGCAAGGAATAGAGTGAATTGGATCGATGTGGTATACCGGGGTTGACGTGCTGTCAGTGGATTGAATCAGGGCATGTGAAGCGTCTGGGATAAACCATGGAAAGCTGTGTAGGTATGTATGTTTGCGTGTGTGGACATATGTATATACATGTGTATGGGGGTGGGTTGGGCCATTTCTTTCGTCTGTTTCCTTGCGCTACCTCGCAAATGCGGGAGACAGCGACAAAACAAAAAAAGAAAAATATATATATATTTATTTTATTCTATTATATTTTACTTTGTCGCTGTCTCCTGCATTAGCGAGGTAGCGCAAGGAAAAAGACAAAAAATGGCCCAACCCACCCACATACACATGTATATACATACACATCCACACATGCAAATATACATACCTATACATCCCAACGTATACATATATATACACACACAAGACATATACATATATACACATGTACATAATTCATACTGTCTGCTCTTATTCATTCCCATCGCCACCCTGCCACACATGAAATAACAACCCCCTGCCCCTGCATGTGCACGAGGTAGCACTAGGGAAAGACAACAAAGGCCACATTCGTTCACAGTCTCTAGCTGTCATGTATAATGCACCGAAACCACAGCTCCCTTTCCCCATCCAGGCCCCACAGAACTTTCCTCGGTTTACCCCAGACGCTTCACATGCCCTGCTTCCATCCATTGACAGCACGTCGACCCTGGTATACCACATCGTTCCAATTCGCTCAATTCCTTGCATGCCTTTCACCCTCCTGCATGTTCAGGCCCTGATCACTCAAAATCTTTTTCACTCCATCTTTCCACCTCCAGTTTGGTCTCCCACTTCTCTCGTTCCCTCCACCTCTGATACATATATCCTCTTTGTCAACTTCTTTTCACTCATTCTCTCCACATGACCAAACCATTTCAAAACACTCTCTTCTGCTCTCTCAATCACACTCTTTTTATTACCACACATCTCTCTTACTCTTTCATTACTTATTCGATCAAACCACCTCACACCACATATTGTCCTCAAACATCTCATTTCCAGCATATCCACCCTCCTATGCACAACTCTATCTGTAGCCCATGCCTCACAACCATATAACATTGTTGGAATCACTATTCCTTCAAACATACCCATTTTTGCTTTCAGAGATAATGTTCTCGACTTCCACACATTTTTTAATGCTCCCAGAACTTTTGCCCCCTCCCCAACCCTATGTTTCACTTCCACTTCCATGGTTCCATCCGCTGCCAAATCCACTCCCAGATATCTAAAACACTTCACTTCCTCCTGTGTTTCTCCATTCAAACTTACCTCCCAATTGACTTGTCCCTCAACCCTACTGTACCTGATAACCTTGCTCTTATTCACATTTACTCTCAGCTTTCTTCTTTCACACACTTTACCAAACTCAGTCTCCAGCTTCTGCAGTTTCTCACACGAATCAGCCACCAGCGCTGTATCATCAGCGAACAACACCTGACACACTTCCAAAGCTCTCTCATCCACAACAGACTGCATAATTGCCCCTCTTTCCAAAACTCTTGCATTCACCTTCCTAACAACCCCATCCATAAACAAATTAAACAACCATGGAGACATCACATACCCCTGCAGTAAACCTTCATTCACTGAGAACCAATCACTTTCCTCTCTTCCTACATGTACACATGCCTTACATTCTTGATAAAAACTTTTCACTGCTTTTAACAACTTGCCTCTTACACCATATATTCTTAATACCTTCCACAGAGCATCTCTATCAACTCTATCATATGCCTTTTCAAGATCCATGAATGCTACATACAAATCCATTTGCTTTTCTGAGTATTTCTCACATACATTCTTCAAAGCAAACACCTGATCCACAAATCTTCTACCACTTCTGAAACCACACTGCTCTTCCCCAATCTGATGCTCCGTACATGCCTTCACCCTCTCAATCAATACCCTCCCATATAATTTACCAGGAATACTTAACAAACTTATACCTCTGTAATTTGAGCACTCACTTTTATCCCCTTTGCCTTTGTACAATGGCCCTATGCAAGCATTCCGCCAATCCTCAGGCACCTCACCTGAGTCATACATACATTAGATAACCTCACCAACCAGTCAACAATACAGTCACCCCTTTTTTAACAAATTCCACTGCAATACTATCCGAACCCACTACCTTGCTGGCTTTCATTTTCCGCAAAGCTTTTACTACCTCTTCTCTGTTTACCAAATCATTTTCCCTAACCCTCTCACTTTGCACACCACCTCGACTAAAACACCCTATATCTGCCACTCTGTCATCAAACACATTCAACAAACCTTCAAAATACTCACTCCATCTCCTTCTCACATCACTACTGCTTGTTATCACCTCCCCACTTGCCCCTTCACTGAAGTTCCCATTTGTCCCCTTGTCTTACGCACTTTATTTACCTCCTTCCAAAACTTCTTTTTATTCTCCCTAAAATTTGATGATACTCTCTCACCCCAACTCTCATTTTCCCTCTTTTTCACCTCTTGCACCTTTCTCTTGACCTCCTGTCTCTTTCTTTTATACATCTCCCAGTCATTTGCATTTTTTCCCTGCAAGAATCGTCCAAACGCCTTTCTCTTCTCTTTCACTAATAATCTTACTTCTTCATCCCACCCCTCACAACCCTTTCTAATCTGCCCAGCTCCCACGCTTCTCATGCCACAAGGATCTTTTGCGCAAGCCATCACTGCTTCCCTAAATACATCCCATTCCTCCCCCACTCCCCTTATGTCCTTTGTTCTCACCTTTTTCCATTCTGTACTCAGTCTCTCCTGGTACTTCCTTGCACAAGTCTCCTTCCCAAGCTCACTTACTCTCACCACTCTTTTCACCCCAACATTCTCTCTTCTTTTCTGAAAACCTCTACAAATCTTCACCTTCGCCTCCACAAGATAATGATCAGACATCCATCCAGTTGCACCTCTTAGCACATTAACATCCAAAAGTCTCTCTTTTGCGTGCCTATCAATTAACACGTAATCCAATAATGCTCTCTGGCCATCTCTCCTACTTACATGCGTATACGTATGTATATTTCTCTTTTTAAACCAGGTATTCCCACTCACCAATCCTTTTCCAGCACATAAATCTACAAGCTCTTCACCATTTCCGTTTACAACACTGAACACCCCATGTACACCAATTATTCCCTCAACTGCCACATTACTCACCTTTGCATTCAAATCACCCATCACTATATCTTGGTCTCGTGCATCAAAACTACTAACACACTCACTCAGCAACTCCCAAAACACTTGCCTCTCATGATCATTCTTCTCATGCCCAGGTGCATATGCACCAATAATCACCCATCCCTCTCCATCCACTTTCCGTTTTACCCATATCAATCTAAAGTTTACTTTCTTACACTCTATCACATACTCCCACCACTCCTGTTTCAGGAGTAGTGCTACTCCTTCCCTTGCTCTTGTCCTCTCATTAACCCCTGACTTTACTCCCAAGACATTCCCAAACCACTCTTCCCCTTTACCCTTGAGCTTCGTTTCACTCAGAGCCAAAACATCCAGGTTCCTTTCCTCAAACATACTACCTATCTCTCGTTTTTTCTCATCTTGGTTACATCTACACACATTTAGACACCCCAGTCTGAGCCTTCGAGGAGGATGAGCACTCCCCGCGTGACTCCTTCTGTTTCCCGTTTTAGAAAGTTAAAATACAAGGAGGGGAGGGTTTACAGCCCCCTGATCCGTCCCCTTTAGTCGCCTTCTACGACACGTGAGGAATGCGTGGGAAGTATTCTTTCTACCCTATGGGTATCCTATCCTGAACCAGGTACCCATTTTATCAACCAACCCCAAGGGGTGAATAAACAGCAGGGTTGATTGTGGACCAACTGCGGCAACCAGGATTCAAACCTATGTGCTTGACCCTGAGCACCCCATGAACATATCATCATCAGGAATGCATTGTTGGTTTGGTGTCTCATCAAAATATTTGAACTGTGCAGTAACTGAGGTACTTGGAACAGGTTATGCATGAGCTTATTCTTTTTGAAATAGAGGGTATATTTGTTCTCTCCAGGTTTTAGGTTTAGAGATCCAGTGACTGTAGGACTGAGAAAGCAAATACATTGGCCATTTAAATACTACAGTGCAGTAGGTAGTAGTTGGTAGAGAGCCAATGACCTTTGAGGTATATTACCAGTACTGCCTGCCTGGGTATTAGAAGGTTTAGTGACACCTGCTTAGTGAGCCACCACTTTAGTGGTTGTACAACCATCTGCTTAGTGAGCCAGCACTTTAGTGGTTGTCAAGTTGAACTCCTCTGACTCTGGCAGCTGTCTTTTCTTTATGCCTCACTAACATATGGACTACTGGCATTGTGTGACCACAAACATATAACTCATGCACCTCATTTCTCGTAACCCTAGATATTCCTGTGGTGAGCACTATGCACTAGTCCTGCCTTTTGGCAAAATGGTAGGAGCAGTTGATAGAAGTAGTAGGTAGGAAGATTTAGGCAGGAGCAGTAGGTAGTAAAATTAAGTAGAAGGTAGGAGCATTAGATAGCAGTAGTCATTAGGAATATTAGGTAGGAGCCTCTGCAAACACTACGCTAGACTTGCTTTCTGTCAGTGGCCTGTTAAAGATGAGGCACTAAAGATTAAGAAGCAGCACTGGAATTCTTTAGTTATGGAGACTGTTGCTGTGGCCACCCCTTTGAGGGAGTAGAGTACCAGTTAGAGCAGGTGTCAGAAATACAGATAGGTAGCAGATATTTACCAAATTTCAATTGTCTTCCCTACCTTTTTGGAGAGCGCCATCAAAGTAACAAAGTGAATGAAGGTTTCCTGTTGTAAAGTATGCTGTGCCGTGTAAAGTCGACAAAATTATATGGAGAAAGTGCTGAAGAAGCATTTTGAGAATTAGGTACATTTTACTGAATTATTAATTTGTTTTTGCACTTGACATTGTTTAAATGATGTATGCTAGATCATCTTGTCTTGTTAAAGTAGATTGATCCAAATATGCCAGCCCCATCTTGTGCAAGTTAACAACTTGGAGTCTTGAAAAATCAAACTCAATTGGGACAGTTGTATTTCACCCTACCCTACTCCAAGGGCAACTCAACCAGTGGCAAGAGTTCTCTTCTCTTTCTAATTCTGTGTTCAGTATTTCCGCATATAATCCTATTCCACCGTTATTCACTGAAGATATGATAGGGTCCCTATCATTAACTGATGAGGGAGGATCCCCAGTAAACTGGTGAATGTTCCTGTCATGTTTTGTATATTTTTCATCACACTAGACATATGCTACATTTATGCATTATTTACACAGGCATAAGTTTAGGATTGTTTGTTGTGTGAACATGAGTAAATTCATAAATAATTGTATCAACAAAAATATATGAACCAATGCTACAGTAATTGTTTAGTTTAAAACAAACTAAATTTTTGCTTTTATTTGAGTAAGAGATAGAGTAAGATCTTACAAAAGACATTCCAATACATCAGTGTTCTTTATTCTTTCATGATTGTCCATGTGTGTAGTGTTGAATGATTGACACTTAAATGAATTCCCAGTTGCAAAGTTCATCTGACAAATAGATATCCTGAATGCCACTGTAAAGCTGTTGCTTAAGCAAAAATCTTGATACAAGTATTCATTATCTAACAGTTATCATCATTGATCTTTGTCAAAATTTGTAGTTCTGTTGTTTTTCTCACTTTACCTTCTACAAACTCATATTTCTGTTCCTATTGAGCTTCAGTAGAAAATTATAATGTATACAAGCTTTTCATTTCACCTTTAACCCTGTGTATAATACATATCATAAGATATTGGGCGTGTACATATGGCATCATGCCATATTGACTTGCCTCTTCTATGATCATCTGTAGATGATAAAGAGTTGTCATATTTTTTCCAGTTGTGGCAATAGTATGCTAATGACTTTTGTGAGTAATTGGAGGAATTGTACATCAGTGGGAATTCAAATGATGACAGGAGCCACCAAAACATCATGTGACATGCAGAGCAGCCTGCAATGGATGTGTCATATGATGCACAGAACAGGTAAGCATTAATTTGCATGTGCAGTAGGACATTGCAGCCAGTTGCAACAAGTAAGTGTTAAGGCTTTACACTTTGATCCAAGTTTTATGTTATTCATTTTTTTTTTCATTATACTTAGTCGCTGTCTCCCGCATTAGCGAGGTAGTGCAAGGAAACAGATGAAAGATTGGTCCAACCCACCCACTTACACATGTATATACATAAATGCCCACACACTCACATATACGTACCTATACATTTTTCATTGTATACATACATATACATACATAGGCATATACATACATACATAGACATATACATATATACACATGTACATATTCATACTTGCCGTCTTCATCCATTCCTCTCGCCATCCCACCACATCCAGGCCCCACAAAACTTTCCATGGTTTACCCCTGACACTTCAAATGCCCTGGTTCAATCCGTTGACAGCACGTCAACCCCGGTATGCCACATTGTTCCAATTCACTCTATTCCTTGCACGCCTTTCACCCTCCTGCATGTTCAGGCCCCGATTGCTCAAAATCTTTTTCACTCCATCCTTCCACCTCCAATTTGATCTCCCACTTCTCCTCATTCTGTTGCTGTTGCTGTGGCCACCCCTTTGAGGGAGTACCAGTTGGAACTGGCATCAGAAATACAGATAGGTGGCAGATATTTAACAAATTGCAGTTGTCTTCACCATCATTTTGGAGAACGCCGTCAAAGTAACAAAGCAAATGAAGGTTTCCTGTTGTAAAGTATGCTGTGCAGTGTAAAGTCGACAACATTATATGGAGAAAGTGCTGAAGAAGCATTTTGAGGATTAGGTACATTTTACTGAATCATGAATTTGTTTTTGCAATTGACAGTGTTTAAATGATGTACGCTAGATCATCTATTCTTGTTAAAGTAGATTGATCTAAATATGCCAGCCCCATCTTGTGCAAGTTAACAACTTAGAGTCTTGAAAAATCAAACTCAATTGGGAAATTGGGACAGTTGTTATATTTCACCCTGCCCTACTCCAAGGGCAACTCAACCAGTGACAAGAGCTATCTTCTCTTTCTAATTCTGTGTTCAGTATTTCCACATTAAATCCTATTCCATCGTTATTCACCGAAGACATGATAGGTTCCCTATCATTAACTGATGAGGGAGGATCCCCAGCAAACTGGTGAATGTTCCTGTCATGTTTTGTATATTTTTCATCGCACTAGACATATGCTACATGCATGCATTATTTACACAGACATAAGTTTAGGATTGTTTGTTGTGTGAACATGAGTAAATTCATAAATAATTGTATCAACAATAATATATGAACCAATGCTACAGTAATTGTTTAGTTTAAAACAAACTAAATTTTTGCTATTATTTGAGTAAGAGATAGAGTAAGAGCTTACAAAAGACATTCCAATACATCAGTGTACTTTATTTCTTCATGATTGTCCATGTTTGTAATGTTGAATGATTGACACTTAAATGAATTCCCAGTTGCAAAGTTCATCTGACAAATAGATATCCTGAATGCCACTGTAAAGATGTTGCTTAAGCAAAAATCTTGATACAAGTATTCATTATCTAACAGTTATCATCATTTATCTTTTTGTCAAAATTTGTAGTTCTGTTGTTTTTCTCACTCTGCCTTCTACAAACTCATATTTCTGTTCCTATTGAACTTCAGTTGAAAATTATAATGTATACAAGCTTTACACATATGGCATCATGCTATATTGACTTGCCTCTTCTATGATCATCTGTAGATGATAAGAGGTGTTATATTTTTTCCAGTTGTGGCAGTAGTATGCTAATGACTTTTGTGAGTAATTGGAGGAATTGCACATCAGTGGGAATTCAAGTGATGACAAGAGCCACCAAAACATCATGTGACATGCAGAGCAGCCTGCAATGGATGTGTCATATGATGCACAGAACAGGTAAGCATTAATTTGCATGTGCAGTAGGACATTGCCAGTTGCAACAAGTAAGTGTTATGGCTTTACACTCTGATCCATGTTTTATGTTATTCATTTTTTTCATTATACTTAGTTGCTATCTCCCGTATTAGTGAGGTAGTGCAAGGAAACAGATGAAAGATTGGCTCAACCCACCCACTTACACATGTATATACATAAATGCCCACACACTCACATATACATACCTATACATTTCATTATATACATACATATACATACACAGACATATATATATATATATATATATATATATATATATATATATATATATATATATATATATATATATATATATATATATAATATATATATATATATATATATATATATATATATATATATATATATGATCCCTGGGGATAGGGGATTAAGAATACTTCCCACGTATTCCCTGCGTGTCGTAGAAGGCGACTAAAAGGGGAGGGAGCGGGGGGCTGGAAATCCTCCCCTCTCATTTTTTTTTTTTTTTTCCAAAAGAAGGAACAGAGAATTGGGCCAGGTGAGGGTATTCCCTCAAAGGCCCAGTCCTCTGTTCTTAACGCTACCTCGCTAATGCGGGAAATGGCGAATAGTTTGAAAGAAAAGAAAGAAAAAGATATATATATATATATATATATATATATATATATATATATATATATATATATATATATATATATATATATCTGGGGATAGGGGAGAAAGAATACTTCCCACGTATTCCCTGCGTGTCGTAGAAGGCGACTAAAAGGGGAGGGAGCGGGGGGCTGGAAATCCTCCCCTCTCACTTTTTTTTTTTTTTTTTTTTTTTTTTTTTTTTTTTTCCAAAAGAGGGAACAGAGAAGGGGCCCAGGTGAGGATATTCCCTCAAGGGCCCAGTCCTCTGTTCTCAACGCTACCTCGCTAATGCGGGAAATGGCGAATAGTATGAAAGAAAGAAGAAAGAAAATATATATATATATATATATATATATATATATATATATATATATATATATGTACATATTCATACTTGCTGCCTTCATCCATTCCTGTCGCCATCCTGCCACATCCAGGCCCCACAAAACTTTCCATGGTTTACCCCTGATGACACTTCACATGCCCTGGTTCAATCCATTGACAGCACGTCAACCCCGGTATGCCACATCGTTCCAATTCACTCTACTCCTAGCACGCCTTTCACCCTCCTGCATGTTCAGGCTCCGATCGCTCAAAATCTTTTTCACTTCATCCTTCCACCTTCAATTTGATCTCCCACTTCTCCTCATTCCCTCCACTCCCAGATATCTAAAACACTTCACTTCCTCCAGTTTTTCTCCATTCAGACTTGCCTCCCAATTTATTTGTCCCTCAACCCTACTGAACCTATTAACCTTGCTCTTATTCACCTTACTCTCAGCTTTCTTCTTTCACACACTTTACCAAACTCAGTCACCAACTTCTGCAGTTTCTTACCTGAATCAGCCACCAGTGCTGCATCATCAGCGAACAACAACTGACTCACCAACCAACCCCTCTCATCCACAACAGATTGCATACTTACTACTCTCTCCAAAACTCTTGCGTTCACCTCCCTAACAACCTCATCCATAAACAAATCAAACAACCATGGAGACATCGTGCACCACTGGCACAAACTGACATTCACTGGGAACCAATCACTTTCCTCCTCTCTTCCTACTCATACACATGCCTTACATTCTTGATGAAAACTTTTCACTGCTTCTAACAACTTACCTCCCACACCTTGATACCTTCTACAGAGCATCTCTATCAACTCTATCATATGCTTTTTCCAGATCCATAAATGCTACATACAAATCCATTTGTTTTTCTAAGTATTTCTCACATACATTCTTCAAAGCACTGATCCACACACACATTCTCTACCACTTCTGAAGCCACACTGCTCTTCACCAACCTGATGCTCTGTATATGCCTCTACCCTCTCAATCAATATCCTCCAATATAATTTTGTAGGAATACTCAGCAAACTTATACCTCTGTAATTTGAACACTCACGTTTATCCCTTTTGCCTTTGTACAGTGGCACTATGCATGCATTTTGCCAATCCTCAGGCGCTTCACCTTAAACCATACATACATTGAATATCCATACCAACCAGTCAACAATACAGTCACCCCCTTTTTTCATAGATTCCACTGCAATACCATCCAAATCTGCCGCCTTGCCGGCTTTCATCTTCTGCAAAGCTTTCACTACCTCTTCTCTGTTTACCAAATCATTCTCCCTGGCCCTCTCACTTCGCACACCACCTCGACCAAAACACCCTATATCTGCCACTCTTATCATCACACATTTAACAAACCTTCAAAATACTCACTCCATCTCACTTCACCACTACTTGTTATATATATGAATACCAATACACATCAGAGGATGCGATCATACATACATGGCGACATAAGATTAAAAAATGAATATTGCACAAACATTCTCACACATATTTGGAAGTAAACAGGTACTGACTAAATCAATGAATTACTGTAAATTTACTGTAGACTGAAGTGGCAAACAACACTTTCGAAAATTTACTTTGGGGTTTTGTCAAAGTGCCAAGCAGTCATACTGAAAGTGACACTGTCATATGGATTGGTTTAATTTGTATCTTTAAACAGTAGAATAGGTTGTTAAGTGCTATATAATATCCCCATTACAGCTCTGACGGGCTGGTACTTTTGTAAGTCTCTTCGATCATCTCTACCATTAGTTCTGATATGAATCAATTTTAATGCCAACTTTAAGCTTTCATACACCCTCACCCTCTTCTGCTCTCTCAACCACTCTCTTTTTATTACCATACATCTCTTTTACCCTTTCGTTACTTACTTGATCAAACCACCTCACACCACATACTGTCCTCAAACATTTCATTTCCAACACATCCACCCTCCTCCGTGGAACCAAATTTATAGACCATGCCTCGCAACCATATAACATTGTTGGAACCACTATTCCTTCAAACATACCCATTTTTGCTCTCTGAGATAACATTCTCGCCTTCCACACATTCTTCAGTGATCCCAGAACCCCCTCCCCCACCCTTTGACTCACTTCCACTTCCATGGTTCCATCTGCTGCTAAGTCCACTCCCAGATATCTAAAACACTTCACTTCCTCCAGTTTTTCTCCATTCAAACTTACCTCCCAAATTACTTGTCCCTCAACCCTACTGAACCTGATAACCTTGCTCTTATTCACACACTTTACCAAACTCAGTCACCAACTTCTGCAGTTTCTCACCTGAATCAGCCACTAGCGAACAACTGACTCACTTCCCAAGCCCTCTCATCCAAAACAGACTGTGTACTTGCCCCTCTCTCCACAACTCTTGCATTCACCTCCCTAACCACCCCATCCATAAACAAATCAAACAACCATGGAGACATCATGCACCCCTGCTGCAAACCAACTTTCACTGGGAACCAATCGCTTTCCTCTCTTCCTACTCGTACACATGCCTTACATCCTTGGTAAAAAGTTTTCACGGCTTCTTGCAACTTACCTCCTACACCGTATACTCTTAACACCTTCCACAAAGCTTCTCTATTAACCCTATCATATTCCTTCTCCAGATCCATAAATGCTACATACAAATCCATATGTTTTTCAAAGTATTTCATACATACATTCTTCAAAGCAAACACCTGATCCACACATCATCTACCACTTCTGAAACCACAGTGCTCTTCCCCAACCTGATGCTCTATACATGCCTTTACCCTCTCAGTCAATACCCTCCCATATAATTTCCCAGGAATACTCAAGAAACTTGTGTCTCTGTAATTTGAACACTGACCTTTATCCCCTATGCCTTTGTACATTGGCACAATACATGCATTCCACCAATCCTCAGGCACTTCACCATGAACCATACGTACATTGAATATCCTTACCAACCAATCAACAACACAGTCACCCCCTTTTTCAATAAATTCCACTGCAATGCCATCCAAACCCGTTGCTTTGCCGGCTTTCATCTTCCGCAAAGCTTTTACTACCTCTTCTCTGTTTACCAAACCATTCTCCTTGACCCTCTCACTTTGTACACCACCTCGACCAAAACACCCAATATCTGCCACTCTATCATCAGACACATTCAACAAACCAAAATACTCGCTCTATCTCCCCATTAGCCCCCTTCACCGATGTTGCCGTTTATTCTCTTGTCTTATGCACTTTATTTATCTCCTTCCAAAACATCTGTTTATTCTCCCAAAAATTTAATGATACTATCTCACCCTAACTCTCATTTGCCCTCTTTTTCACCTCTTGCACCTTTCTCTTGACCTCCTACCGCTTTCTTTTATACATCTCCCAGTCATTTGCACTACTTCCCTGCAAAAATTGTCCAAACTCCTCTCTAATTCTCTTTCATTAGCTGTCTTACTTCTTCAACCCACCACTCACTATCATTTCTAATCTGCACACCTCCCACCTTTCTCATGCCACAAGCATCTTTTGCACAAACCATCACTGCTTCCCTAAATATATCCCATTCCTTCCCCACTCCCCTTTCATCACTTTCTCTCACTTTTTGCCATTCTGCACTCAATCTCTTGTGGTGCTTCCTCACAAAAGTCTCCTTTCGTGGCTCACTTACTCTCACCATATATATATATATATACTTATATATATATATTTTTTTTTTTTTTTTTTTTTATACTTTGTCACTGTCTCCCGCGTTTGCGAGGTAGCGCAAGGAAACAGACGAAAGAAATGGCCCAACCCCCCCCCCCATACACATGTACATACACACGTCCACACACGCAAATATACATACCTACACAGCTTTCCATGGTTTACCCCAGACGCTTCACATGCCTTGATTCAATCCACTGACAGCACGTCAACCCCTGTATACCACATGACTCCAATTCACTCTATTCCTTGCCCTCCTTTCACCCTCCTGCATGTTCAGGCCCCGATCACACAAAATCTTTTTCACTCCATCTTTCCACCTCCAATTTGGTCTCCCTCTTCTCCTCGTTCCCTCCACCTCCGACACATATATCCTCTTGGTCAATCTCTCCTCACTCATTCTCTCCATGTGCCCAAACCATTTCAAAACACCCTCTTCTGCTTTCTCAACCACGCTCTTTTTATTTCCACACATCTCTCTTACCCTTACGTTACTTACTCGATCAAACCACATCACACCACACATTGTCCTCAAACATCTCATTTCCAGCACATCCATCCTCCTGCGCACATCTCTATCCATAGCCCACGCCTCGCAACCATACAACATTGTTGGAACCACTATTCCCTCAAACATACCCATTTTTGCTTTCCGAGATAATGTTCTCGACTTCCACACATTTTTCAAGGCTCCCAAAATTTTCGCCCCCTCCCCCACCCTATGATCCACTTCCGCTTCCATGGTTCCATCCGCTGACAGATCCACTCCCAGATATCTAAAACACTTCACTTCCTCCAGTTTTTCTCCATTCAAACTCACCTCCCAATTGACTTGACCCTCACCCCTACTGTACCTAATAACCTTGCTCTTATTCACATTTACTCTCAACTTTCTTCTTCCACACACTTTACCAAACTCAGTCACCAGCTTCTGCAGTTTCTCACATGAATCAGCCACCAGCGCTGTATCATCAGCGAACAACAACTGACTCACTTCCCAAGCTCTCTCATCCCCAACAGACTTCATACTTGCCCCTCTTTCCAGGACTCTTGCATTTACCTCCCTTACAACCCCATCCATAAACAAATTAAACAACCATGGAGACATCACACACCCCTGCCGCAAACCTACATTCACTGAGAACCAATCACTTTCCTCTCTTCCTACACGTACACATGCCTTACATCCTCGATAAAAACTTTTCACTGCTTCTAACAACTTGCCTCCAACACCATATATTCTTAATACCTTCCACAGAGCATCTCTATCAACTCTATCATATGCCTTCTCCAGATCCATAAATGCTACATACAAATCCATTTGCTTTTCTAAGTATTTCTCACATACATTCTTCAAAGCAAACACCTGATCCACACATCCTCTACCACTTCTGAAACCGCACTGCTCTTCCCCAATCTGATGCTCTGTACATGCCTTCACCCTCTCAATCAATACCCTCCCATATAATTTACCAGGAATACTCAACAAACTTATACCTCTGTAATTTGAGCACTCACTCTTATCCCCTTTGCCTTTGTACAATGGCACTATGCACGCATTCCGCCAATCCTCAGGCACCTCACCATGAGTCATACATACATTAAATAACCTTACCAACCAGTCAACAATACAGTCACCCCCTTTTTTAATAAATTCCACTGCAATACCATCCAAACCTGCTGCCTTGCCGGCTTTCATCTTCCGCAAAGCTTTTACTACCTCTTCTCTGTTTACCAAATCATTTTCCCTAACCCTCTCACTTTGCACACCACCTCGACCAAAACACCCTATATCTGCCACTCTGTCATCAGACACATTCAACAAACCTTCAAAATACTCATTCCATCTCCTTCTCACATCACCGCTACTTGTTATCACCTCCCCATTTACGCCCTTCACTGAAGTTCCCATTTGCTCCTTTGTCTTACGCACCCTATTTACCTCCTTCCAGAACATCTTTTTATTCTCCCTAAAATTTACTGATAGTCTCTCACCCCAACTCTCATTTGCCCTTTTTTTCACCTCTTGCACCTTTCTCTTGACCTCCTGTCTCTTTCTTTTATACTTCTCCCACTCAATTGCATTTTTTCCCTGCAAAAATCGTCCAAATGCCTCTCTCTTCTCTTTCACTAATACTCTTACTTCTTCATCCCACCACTCACTACCCTTTCTAAACAGCCCACCTCCCACTCTTCTCATGCCACAAGCATCTTTTGCGCAATCCATCACTGATTCCCTAAATACATCCCATTCCTCCCCCACTCCCCTTACTTCCATTGTTCTCACCTTTTTCCATTCTGTACACAGTCTCTCCTGGTACTTCCCCACACAGGTCTCCTTCCCAAGCTCACTTACTCTCACCACCTTCTTCACCCCAACATTCACTCCTCTTTTCTGAAAACCCATACTAATCTTCACCTTAGCCTCCACAAGATAATGATCAGACATCCCTCCAGTTGCACCTCTCAGCACATTAACATCCAAAAGTCTCTCTTTCGCACGCCTGTCAATTAACACGTAATCCAATAACGCTCTCTGGCCATATATATATATATATACTTATATATTATCCCTGGGGATAGGGGAGAAAG
The DNA here is from genome assembly GCF_036320965.1 of Panulirus ornatus. Taxonomy (NCBI): domain Eukaryota; kingdom Metazoa; phylum Arthropoda; class Malacostraca; order Decapoda; family Palinuridae; genus Panulirus; species Panulirus ornatus. Next base: position 14,872,204 of record NC_092296.1, read on the forward strand.
AATACTTCCCACGTATTCCCTGCGTGTCGTAGAAGGCGACTAAAAGGGGAGGGAGCGGGGGGCTGGAAATCCTCCCCTCTCAATTTTTTTTAATTTTCCAAAAGAAGGAACAGAGAAGGGGGCCAGGTGAGGATATTCCCTCAAAGGCCCAGTCCTCTGTTCTTAACGCTACCTCGCTATCGCGGGAAATGGCGAATAGTATGAAAAAAAAATATATATATATAAGTATTTTTTTTTTTTTTTCAAACTATTCGCCATTTCCCGCGTTAGCGAGGTAGCGTTAAGAACAGAGAACTGGGCCACTGAGGGAATATCCTCACCTGGCCCCCTTCTCTGTTCCTTCTTTTGGAAAAAAAAAAAAAAACGAGAGGGGAGGATTTCCAGCCCCCCGCTCCCTTCCCTTTTAGTCGCCTTCTACGACACGCAGGGAATACGTGGGAAGTATTCTTTCTCCCCTATCCCCAGGGATATATTTATATATATATATATTTTTTTTTTATTATTATACTTTGTCGCTGTCTCCCGCGTTTGCGAGGTAGCGCAAGGAAACAGACGAAAGAAATGGCCCAACCCCCCCCATACACATGTATATACATACGTCCACACACGCAAATATACATACCTACACAGCTTTCCATGGTTTACTCCAGACGTTTCACATGCCTTGATTCAATCCACTGACAGCACGTCAACCCCGGTATACCACATCGCTCCAGTTCACTCTATTCCTTGCCCTCCTTTCACCCTCCTGCATGTTCAGGCCCCGATCACACAAAATCTTTTTCACTCCATCTTTCCAACCCCAATTTGGTCTCCCTCTTCTCCTTGTTCCATCCACCTCCGACACATATATCCTCTTGGTCAATCTTTCCTCACTCATTCTCTCCATGTGCCCAAACCACTTCAAAACACCCTCTTCTGCTCTTTCAACCACGCTCTTTTTATTTCCACACATCTCTCTTACCCTTACGTTACTCACTCGATCAAACCACCTCACACCACACATTGTCCTCAAACATCTCATATCCAGCACATCCATCCTCCTGCGCACAACTCTATCCATAGCCCACGCCTCGCAACCATACAACATTGTTGGAACCACTATTCCTTGGATGGGGTTGTTAGGGAGGTAAATGCAAGAGTTTTGGAAAGAGGGGCAAGTATGAAGTCTGTTGGGGATGAGAGAGCTTGGGAAGTGAGTCAGTTGTTGTTCGCTGATGATACAGCGCTGGTGGCTGATTCATGTGAGAAACTGCAGAAGCTGGTGACTGAGTTTGGTAAAGTGTGTGGAAGAAGAAAGTTAAGAGTAAATGTGAATAAGAGCAAGGTTATTAGGTACAGTAGGGTTGAGGGTCAAGTCAATTGGGAGGTGAGTTTGAATGGAGAAAAACTGGAAGAAGTGAAGTGTTTTAGATATCTGGGAGTGGATCTGGCAGCGGATGGAACCATGGAAGCAGAAGTGGATCATAGGGTGGGGGAGGGGGCGAAAAGTCTGGGGGCCTTGAAGAATGTGTGGAAGTCGAGAACATTATCTCGGAAAGCAAAAATGGGTATGTTTGAAGGAATAGTGGTTCCAACAATGTTGTATGGTTGCGAGGCGTCGGCTATGGATAGAGTTGTGCGCAGGAGGATGGATATGCTGGAAATGAGATGTTTGAGGACAATGTGTGGTGTGAGGTGGTTTGATCGAGTGAGTAACGTAAGGGTAAGAGAGATGTGTGGAAATAAAAAGAGCGTGGTTGAAAGAGCAGAAGAGGGTGTTTTGAAGTGGTTTGGGCACATGGAGAGAATGAGTGAGGAAAGATTGACCAAGAGGATATATGTGTCGGAGGTGGATGGAACAAGGAGAAGAGGGAGACCAAATTGGGGTTGGAAAGATGGAGTGAAAAAGATTTTGTGTGATCGGGGCCTGAACATGCAGGAGGGTGAAAGGAGGGCAAGGAATAGAGTGAATTGGAGCGATGTGGTATACCGGGGTTGACGTGCTGTCAGTGGATTGAATCAAGGCATGTGAAGCGTCTGGGGTAAACCATGGAAAGCTGTGTAGGTATGTATATTTGTGTGTGTGGACGTATGTATATACATGTGTATGGGGGGGGGTTGGGCCATTTCTTTCATCTGTTTCCTTGCGCTACCTCGCAAACGCGGGAGACAGCGACAAAGTATAATAAAATATACAAATAAATAAATAATAATATATATATATATATATATATATATATGTATATATATATATATATATATATATATATTATTTATATTTATTTATATTATATTTATTTAATGTATGTATGACTCATGGTAAGGTGCCTGAGGATTGGCGGAATGCGTGCATAGTGCCATTGTACAAAGGCAAAGGGGATAAGAGTGAGTGCTCAAATTACAGAGGTATAAGTTTGTTGAGTTTTCCTGGTAAATTATATGGGAGGGTATTGATTGAGAGGGTGATGGCATGTACAGAGCATCAGATTGGGGAAGAGCAGTGTGGTTTCAGAAGTGGTAGAGGATGTGTGGATCAGGTGTTTGCTTTGAAGAATGTATGTGAGAAATACTTAGAAAAGGAAATGGATTTGTATGTAGCATTTATGGATCTGGAGAAGGCATATGATAGAGTTGATAGAGATGCTCTGTGGAAGGTATTAAGAATATATGGTGTGGGAGGAAAGTTGTTAGAAGCAGTGAAAAGTTTTTATCGAGGATGTAAGGCATGTGTACGTGTAGGAAGAGAGGAAAGTGATTGGTTCTCAGTGAATGTAGGTTTGCGGCAGGGGTGTGTGATGTCTCCATGGTTGTTTAATTTGTTTATGGATGGGGTTGTTAGGGAGGTAAATGCAAGAGTTTTGGAAAGAGGGGCAAGTATGAAGTCTGTTAGGGATGAGAGAGCTTGGGAAGTGAGTCAGTTGTTGTTCGCTGATGATACAGCGCTGGTGGATGATTCATGTGAGAAACTGCAGAAGCTGGTGACTGAGTTTGGTAAAGTGTGTGGAAGAAGAAAGTTAAGAGTAAATGTGAATAAGAGCAAGGTTATTAGGTACAGTAGGGTTGAGGGTCAAGTCAATTGGGAGGTGAGTTTGAATGGAGAAAAACTGGAGGAAGTGAAGTGTTTTAGATATCTGGGAGTGGATCTGGCAGCGGATGGAACCATGGAAGCGGAAGTGGATCATAGGGAGGGGGAGGGGGCGAAAATTCTGGGGGCCTTGAAGAATGTGTGGAAGTCGAGAACATTATCTCGGAAAGCAAAAATGGGTATGTTTGAAGGAATAGTGTTTCCAACAATGTTGTATGGTTGCGAGGCGTGGGCTATGGATAGAGTTGTGCGCAGGAGGATGGATGTGCTGGAAATGAGATGTTTGAGGACAATGTGTGGTGTGAGGTGGTTTGATCGAGTGAGTAACATAAGGGTAAGAGAGATGTGTGGAAATAAAAAGAGCGTGGTTGAGAGAGCAGAAGAGGGTGTTTTGAAGTGGTTTGGGCACATGGAGAGAATGAGTGAGGAAAGATTGACCAAGAGGATATATGTGTCGGAGGTGGAGGGAACGAGGAGAAGAGGGAGACCAAATTGGAGGTGGAAAGATGGAGTGAAAAAGATTTTGTGTGATCGGGGCCTGAACATGCAGGAGGGTGAAAGGAGGGCAAGGAATAGAGTGAATTGGAGCGATGTGGTATACCGGGGTTGACGTGCTGTCAATGGATTGAATCAAGGCATGTGAAGCGTCTGGGGTAAACCATGGAAAGTTGTGTTGGTATGTATATTTGCGTGTGTGGACGTATGTATATACATGTGTATGGGGGGGGGGGTTGGGCCATTTCTTTCGTCTGTTTCCTTGCGCTACCTCGCAAACGCGGGAGACAGCGACAAAGTATAATAAAAAAAAAAATAAATAATATATATATATATATATATATATATATATATAACATCTTGGATATATATATATATATATATATATATATATATATATATATATATATATATATATATATATATAACATCTTGGTTACATCCACACACATTTAGGCACCCCACTCTGAGCCTTCGAGGAGGATGAGCACTCCCCGCGTGACTCCTTCTTCTGTTTCCCATTTTTTTTTTTTTTTTATTAACTTTCTAAAATGGGAAACAGAAGAAGGAGTCACGCGGGGAGTGCTCATCCTCCTCGAAGGCTCAGAGTGGGGTGCCTAAATGTGTGTGGATGTAACCAAGATGTGAAAAAAGGAGAGATAGGTAGTATGTTTGAGGAAAGGAACCTGGATGTTTTGGCTCTGAGTGAAACGAAGCTCAAGGGTAAAGGGGAAGAGTGGTTTGGAAATGTCTGGGGAGTGAAGTCAGGGGTTAGTGAGAGGACAAGAGCAAGGGAAGGACTAGCAATACTCCTGAAACAGGAGTTGTGGGAGTATGTGATAGAATGTAAGAAAGTAAATTCTCGATTAATATGGGTAAAATTGAAAGTTGATGGAGAGAGGTGGGTGATTATTGGTGCGTATGCACCTGGGCATGAGAAGAAAGATCATGAGAGGCAAGTGTTTTGGGAGCAGCTAAATGAGTGTGTTAGCGGTTTTGATGCACGAGACCGGGTTATAGTGATGGGTGATTTGAATGCAAAGGTGAGTAATGTGGCAGTTGAGGGAATAATTGGTATGCATGGGGTGTTCAGTGTTGTAAATGGAAATGGTGAAGAGCTTGTAGATTTATGTGCTGAAAAAGGACTGATGATTGGGAATACCTGGTTTAAAAAGCGAGATATACATAAGTATACTTATGTAAGTAGGAGAGATGGCCAGAGAGCGTTATTGGATTACGTGTTAATTGACAGGCGTGCGAAAGAGAGACTTTTGGATGTCAATGTGCTGAGAGGTGCAACTGGAGGGATATCTGATCATTATCTTGTGGAGGCTAAGGTGAAGATTAGTATGGGTTTTCAGAAAAGAAGAGTGAATGTTGGGGTGAAGAAGGTGGTGAGAGTAAGTGAGCTTGGGAAGGAGACCTGTGTGAAGAAGTATCTGGAGAGACTGTGTACAGAATGGAAAAAGGTGAGAACAATGGAAGTAAGGGGAGTGGGGGAGGAATGGGATGTATTTAGGGAATCAGTGATGGATTGCGCAAAAGATGCTTGTGGCATGAGAAGAGTGGGAGGTGGGTTGTTTAGAAAGGGTAGTGAGTGGTGGGATGAAGAAGTAAGAGTATTAGTGAAAGAGAAGAGAGAGGCATTTGGACGATTTTTGCAGGGAAAAAATGCAATTGAGTGGGAGAAGTATAAAAGAAAGAGACAGGAGGTCAAGAGAAAGGTGCAAGAGGTGAAAAAAAGGGCAAATGAGAGTTGGGGTGAGAGACTATCAGTAAATTTTAGGGAGAATAAAAAGATGTTCTGGAAGGAGGTAAATAGGGTGCATAAGACAAGGGAGCAAATGGGAACTTCAGTGAAGGGCGCAAATGGGGAGGTGATAACAAGTAGTGGTGATGTGAGAAGGAGATGGAATGAGTATTTTGAAGGTTTGTTGAATGTGTCTGATGACAGAGTGGCAGATATAGGGTGTTTTGGTCGAGGTGGTGTGCAAAGTGAGAGGGTTAGGGAAAATGATTTGGTAAACAGAGAAGAGGTAGTAAAAGCTTTGCGGAAGATGAAAGCCGGCAAGGCAGCAGGTTTGGATGGTATTGCAGTGGAATTTATTAAAAAAGGGGGTGACTGTATTGTTGACTGGTTGGTAAGGTTATTTAATGTATGTATGACTCATGGTGAGGTGCCTGAGGATTGGCGGAATGCGTGCATAGTACCATTGTACAAAGGCAAAGGGGATAAGAGTGAGTGCTCAAATTACAGAGGTATAAGTTTGTTGAGTATTCCTGGTAAATTATATGGGAGGGTACTGATTGAGAGGGTGAAGGCATGTACAGAGCATCAGATTGGGGAAGAGCAGTGTGGTTTCAGAAGTGGTAGAGGATGTGTGGATCAGGTGTTTGCTTTGAAGAATGTATGTGAGAAATACTTAGAAAAGCAAATGGATTTGTATGTAGCATTTATGGATCTGGAGAAGGCATATGATAGAGTTGATAGAGATGCTCTGTGGAAGGTATTAAGAATATATGGTGTGGGAGGCAAGTTGTTAGAAGCAGTGAAAAGTTTTTATCGAGGATGTAAGGCATGTGTACGTGTAGGAAGAGAGGAAAGTGATTGGTTCTCAGTGAATGTAGGTTTGCGGCAGGGGTGTGTGATGTCTCCATGGTTGTTTAATTTGTTTATGGATGGGGTTGTTAGGGAGGTAAATGCAAGAGTTTTGGAAAGAGGGGCAAGTATGAAGTCTGTTGGGGATGAGAGAGCTTGGGAAGTGAGTCAGTTGTTGTTCGCTGATGATACAGCGCTGGTGGCGGATTCATGTGAGAAACTGCAGAAGCTGGTGACTGAGTTTGGTAAAGTGTGTGGAAGAAGAAAGTTATGAGTAAATGTGAATAAGAGCAAGGTTATTAGGTACAGTAGGGTTGAGGGTCAAGTCAATTGGGAGGTGAGTTTGAATGGAGAAAAACTGGAGGAAGTGAAGTGTTTTAGATATCTGGGAGTGGATCTGTCAGCGGATGGAACCATGGAAGCGGAAGTGGATCATAGGGTGGGGGAGGGGGCGAAAATTTTGGGAGCCTTGAAAAATGTGTGGAAGTCGAGAACATTATCCCGGAAAGCAAAAATGGGTATGTTTGAAGGAATAGTGGTTCCAACAATGTTGTATGGTTGCGAGGCGTGGGCTATGGATAGAGTTGTGAGCAGGAGGATGGATGTGCTGGAAATGAGATGCTTGAGGACAATGTGTGGTGTGAGGTGGTTTGATCGAGTGAGTAACGTAAGGGTAAGAGAGATGTGTGGAAATAAAAAGAGCGTGGTTGAGAGAGCAGAAGAGGGTGTTTTGAAATGGTTTGGGCACATGGAGAGAATGAGTGAGGAAAGATTGACCAAGAGGATATATGTGTCGGAGGTGGAGGGAACGAGGAGAAGAGGGAGACCAAATTGGAGGTGGAAAGATGGAGTGAAAAGGATTTTGCGTGATCGGGGCCTGAACATGCAGGAGGGTGAAAGGAGGGCAAGAAATAGAGCGAATTGGAGTGATGTGGTATACAGGGGTTGACGTGCTGTCAGTGGATTGAACCAAGGCATGTGAAGCGTCCGGGGTAAACCATGGAAAGCTGTGTAGGTATGTATATTTGCGTGTGTGGACGTGTGTATGTACATGTGTATGGGGGGGGGTTGGGCCATTTCTTTCGTCTGTTTCCTTGCGCTACCTCGCAGACGCGGGAGACAGCGACAAAGTATAAAAAAAAAAAAAAAAAAAATAATAATATATATTAGGTACAGTAGGGTACACAGGGTACAGTAGGGTACACAGCTTTCCATGGTTTACCCCAGACGCTTCACATGCCCTGATTCAACCCACTGACAGCACGTCAACCCCGGTATACCACATCGATCCAATTCACTCTATTCCTTGCCCTCCTTTCACCCTCCTGCATGTTCAGGCCCCGATCACACAAAATCTTTTTCACTCCATCTTTCCACCTCCAATTTGGTCTCCCACTTCTCCTCGTTCCCTCCACCTCCGACACATATATCCTCTTGGTCAATCTTTCCTCACTCACTCTCTCCATGTGCCCAAACCATTTCAAAACACCCTCTTCTGCTCTCTGAACCACGCTCTTTTTATTTCCACACATCTCTCTTACCCTTACGTTACTTACTCGATCAAACCACCCCACACCACACATTGTCCTCAAACATCTCATTTCCAGCACATCCATCCTCCTGCACACAACTCTATCCATAGCCCACGCCTCGCAACCATACAACATTGTTGGAACCACTATTCCTTCAAACATACCCATTTTTGCTTTCAGAGATAATGTTCTCGACTTCCACACATTCTTCAAGGCTCCCAGAATTTTCACCCCCTCCCCCACCCTATGATCCACTTCCGCTTCCATTGTTCCATCCGCTGCCAGATCCACTCCCAGATATCTAAAACACTTTACTTCCTCCAGTTTTTCTCCATTCAAACTTACCTCCCAATTGACTTGACCCTCAACCCTACTGTACCTAATAACCTTGCTCTTATTCACATTTACTCTTAACTTTCTTCTTTCACACACTTTACCAAACTCAGTCACCAGCTTCTGCAGTTTCTCACATGAATCAGCCACCAGCACTGTATCATCAGCGAACAACAACTGACTCACTTCCCAAGCTCTCTCATCCCCAACAGACTTCATACTTGCCCCTCTTTCCAAAACTCTTGCATTCACCTCCCTAACAACCCCATCCATAAAAAAATTAAACAACCATGGAGACATCACACACCCCTGCCGCAAACCTACATTCACTGAGAACCACTTTCCTCTCTTCCTACACGTACACGTCTTTCATCCTCGATAAAATCTTTTCACTGCTTCTAACAACTTGCCTCCTACACCATATATTCTTAATACCTTCCACAGAGCATCTCTATCAACTCTATCATATGCCTTCTCCAGATCCATAAATGCTACATACAAATCCATTTGCTTTTCTAAGTATTTCTCACATACATATCTCGCTTTTTAAACCAGGTATTTCCAATCACCAGTCCTTTTTCAGCACATAAACGTACAAGCTCTTCACCATTTCCATTTACAACACTGAACACCCCATGTATACCAATTATTCCCTCAACTGCCACATTACTCACCTTTGCATTCAAATCACCCATCACTATAACCCGGTCTCGTGCATCAAAACCACTAACACACTCATTCAGTTGCTCCCAAAACACTTGCCTCTCATGATCTTTCTTCTCATGCCCAGGTGCATATGCACCAATAATCACCCATCTCTCTCCATCAACTTCCAGTTTTACCCATATTAATCAAGAATTTACTTTCTTACATTCTATCACATACTCCCACAACTCCTGTTTCAGGAGTACTGCTACTCCTTCCCTTGCTCTTGTCCTCTCACTAACCACTGACTTTACTCCCGACATTCTTAAACCACTCTTCCCCTTTACCCTTGAGCTTCGTTTCACTCAGAGCCAAAAATCCAGGTTCCTTTCCTCAAACATACTACCTATCTCTCCTTTTTTCACAAGTTGGTTACATCCACACACATTTAGACACCCCAGTCTGAGCCTTCGAGGAGGATGAGCACTCCCCACGTGACTCCTTCTGTTTCCCATTTTAGAAAGTTAAAAAATACAAGGAGGGGAGGATTTCTGGCCCCCCGCTCCCGTCCCCTCTCTCTCTCTCTCATTCTCTTTCTATATATATATATATATATATATATATATATATATATATATATATATATATATATATTTTCTTTTTTTTTTTTTTGCTGTCTCCCGCGTTTGCGAGGTAGCGCAAGGAAACAGACGAAAGAAATGGCCCAACCCACCCCCATACACGTGTATATACATACGTCCACACACGCAAAATATACATACCTACACAGCTTTCCATGGTTTACCCTAGACGCTTCACATGCCCCGATTTAATCCACTGACAGCACGTCAACCCCGGTATACCACATCACTCCAATTCACTCTATTCCTTGCCCTCCTTTCACCCTCCTGCATGTTCAGGCCCCGATCACACAAAATCTTTTTCACTCCATCTTTCCACCCCCAATTTGGTCTCCCTCTTCTCCTCGTTCCCTCCACCTCCAACACATATATCCTCTTGGTCAATCTTTCCTCACTCATTCTCTCCATGTGCCCAAACCATTTCAAAACACCCTCTTCTGCTCTCTCAACCACGCTCTTTTTATTTCCACACATCTCTCTTACCCTTAGGTTACTTACTCGATCAAACCGCCTCACACCACACATTGTCCTCAAACATCTCATTTCCAGTACATCCATCCTCCTGCGAACAACTCTATCCATAGCCCACGCCTTGCAACCATACAACATTGTTGGAACCACTATTCCTTCAAACATACCCATTTTTGCTTTCAGAGATAATGTTCTCGACTTCCACACATTCTTCAAGGCTCCCAGGATTTTCGCCCCCTCCCCCACCCTATGATCCACTCACACTTCCATGGTTCTATCCGCTGCCAGATCCACTCCCAGATATCTAAAACACTTTACTTCCTCCAATTTTTCTCCATTCAAACTTACCTCCCAATTGACTTGACCCTCAACCCTACTGTACCTAATTACCTTGCTCTTATTCACATTTACTCTTTTCTTTCTTCTTTCACACACTTTACCAAACTGTCACCAGCTTCTGCAGTTTCTCACATGAATCAGCCACCAGCGCTGTATCATCAGCGAACAACTACTGACTCACTTCCCAAGCTCTCTCATCCCCAACAGACTTCATACTTGCCCCTCTCCCCTCTTTCCAAAACTCTTGCATTCACCTCCCTAACAACCCCATCCATAAACAAATTAAACACCCATGGAGACATCACACACCCCTGCCGCAAACCTACATTCACTGAGAACCAATCACTTTCCTCTCTTCCTACACATACACATGCCTTACATCCTCGATAAAAAGTTTTCACTGCTTCTAACAACTTGCCTTCCACACCATATATTCTTAATACCTTCCACAGAGCATCTCTATCAACTCTATCATATGCCTTCTCCAGATCCATAAATGCTACATACAAATCCATTTGCTTTTCTAAGTATTTCTCACATACATTCTTCAAAGCAAACACCTGATCCACACATCCTCTACCACTTCTGAAACCACACTGCTCTTCCCCAATCTGATGCTCTGTACATGCCTTCACCCTCTCAATCAATACCCTCCCATATAATTTACCAGGAATACTCAACAAACTTATACCTCTGTAATTTGAGCACTCACTCTTATCCCCTTTGCCTTTGTACAATGGCACTATGCACGCATTCCGCCAATCCTCAGGCACCTCACCATGAGTCATACATACATTGAATAACCTTACCAACCAGTCAATAATACAATCACCCCTTTTTTAATAAATTCCACTGCAATACCATGCAAACCTGCTGCCTTGCCGGCTTTCATCTCGCGCAAAGCTTTTACTACCTCTTCTCTGTTTACCAAATCATTTTCCCTAACCCTCTCACTTTGCACACCACCTCGACCAAAACACCCTATATCTGCCACTCTATCATCAAACACATTCAACAAACCTTCAAAATACTCACTCCATCTCCTTCTCACATCACCACTACTTGTTATCACCTCCCCATTTGCGCCCTTCACTGAAGTTCCCATTTGCTCCCTTGTCTTACGCACTTTATTTACCTCCTTCCAGAACATCTTTTTATTCTCCCTAAAATTTAATGATACTCTCTCACCCCAACTCTCATTTTCCCTCTTTTTCAGCTCTTGCACCTTTCTCTTGACCTCCTGTGTCTTTCTTTTATACATCTCCCACTGAATTGCATTTTTTCCCTGCAAAAATCGTCCAAATGCCTCTCTCTTCTCTTTCACTAATAATCTTACTTCTTCATCCCACCACTCACTACCCTTTCTAATCAACCCACCTCCCACTCTTCTCATGCCACAAGCATCTTTTGCGCAATCCATCACTGATTCCCTAAAAACATCCCATTCCTTCCCCACTCCCCTTACTTCCATTGTTCTCACCTTTTTCCATTCTGTACTCAGTCTCTCCTGGTACTTCCTCACACAAGTCTCCTTCCCAAGCTCACTTACTCTCACCACCCTCTTCACCCCAACATTTACTCTTCTTTTCTGAAAACCTATATAAATCTTCACCTTAGCCTCCACAAGATAATGATCAGACATCCCTCCAGTTGCACCTCTCAGCACATTAACATCCAAAAGTCTCTCTTTCGCACACCTGTCAATTAACACGTAATCCAATAACGCTCTCTGGCCATCTCTCCTACTTACATACGTAAACTTATGTATATCTTGCTTTTTAAACCAGGTATTCCCAATCACCAGTCCTTTTTCAGCACATAAATCTACAAGCTCTTCACCATTTCCATTTACAACACTGAACACCCCATGTATACCAATTATACCCTCAACTGCCACATTACTCACCATTGCATTCAAATCACCCATCACTATATCCCGGTCTCGTGCATGAAAACCACTAACACATTCATTCAGCTACTCCCAAAACACTTGCCTCTCATGATCTTTCTTCTCATGCCCAGGTGCATATGCACCAATAATCACCCATCTCTCTCCATCAACTTTCAGTTTTACCCATATTAATCGAGAATTTACTTTCTTACATTCTATCACATACTCTCACAACTCCTGTTTGAGGAGTACTGCTACTCCTTCCCTTGCTCTTGTCCTCTCACTAACCCCTGACTTTACTCCCCAGACATTCCCAAACCACTCTTCCCCTTTACCCTTGAGCTTCGTTTCACTCAGAGCCAAAACATCCAGGTTCCTTTCCTCAAACATACTACCTATCTCTCCTTTTTTCACATGTTGGTTACATCCACACACATTTAGACACCCCAGTCTGAGCCTTTGAGGAGGATAAGCACTCCCCGCGTGACTCCTTCTTCTGTTTCCCATTTTAGAAAGTTAAAAAATACAAGGAGGGGAGGATTTCTGGCCCCCTCCTCCTGTCCCCTCTAGTCGCCTTCTACGACACGCGAGGAATGCGTGGGAAGTATTATTTCACTCGTATCCCCAGGGATAATATGTATATATATTAGTAAATGTGAATAAGAGCAAGGTTATTAGGTACAGTAGGGTTGAGGGTCAAGTCAATTGGGAGGTGAGTTTGAATGTAGAAAAACTGGAGGAAGTGAAGTGTTTTAGATATCTGGGAGTGGATCTGGCAGCGGATGGAACCATGGAAGCGGAAGTGGATCATAGGGAGGGGGAGGGGGCGAAAATTCTGGGGGCCTTGAAGAATGTGTGGAAGTCGAGAAGATTATCTCGGAAAGCAAAAATGGGTATGTTTGAAGGAATAGTGTTTCCAACAATGTCGTATGGTTGCGAGGCGTGGGCTATGGATAGAGTTGTGCGCAGGAGGATGGATGTGCTGGAAATGAGATGTTTGAGGACAATGTGTGGTGTGAGGTGGTTTGATCGAGTGAGTAACATAAGGGTAAGAGAGATGTGTGGAAATAAAAAGAGCGTGGTTGAGAGAGCAGAAGAGGGTGTTTTGAAGTGCTTTGGGCACATGGAGAGAATGAGTGAGGAAAGATTGACCAAGAGGATATATGTGTCGGAGGTGGAGGGAACGAGGAGAAGAGGGAGACCAAATTGGAGGTGGAAAGATGGAGTGAAAAAGATTTTGTGTGATCGGGGCCTGAACATGCAGGAGGGTGAAAGGAGGGCAAGGAATAGAGTGAATTGGAGCAATGTGGTATACCGGGGTTGACGTGCTGTCAGTGGATTGAATCAAGGCATGTGAAACGTCTGGGGTAAACCATGGAAAGCTGTGTAGGTATGTATATTTGCGTGTGTGGACGTATATATATACATGTGTATGGGGGGGGGGGTTGGGCCATTTCTTTCGTCTGTTTCCTTGCGCTACCTCGCAAACGCGGGAGACAGCGACAAAGTATAATAATAAAAAAAAAATATATATAAATATATCCCTGGGGATAGGGGATTAAGAATACATCCCACGTATTCCTTGCGTGTCGTAGAAGGCGACTAAAAGGGGAGGGAGCGGGGGGCTGGAAATCCTCCCCTCTCTCTTTTTTTTTCTTTTAATTTTCTAAAAGAAGGAACAGAGGGGGCCAGGTGAGGATATTCCCTCAAAGGCCCAGTCCTCTGTTCTTAACGCTACCTTGCTATCGCTAGAAATGGCGAATAGTATGAAAAAAAAAACAATATAAGTATATATATATATGTATATATATATATATATATATATATATATATATATATATATATATATATATAAGTATATATATATATATATATATATATATATATATATAAGTATATAAGTATATATATAGGGATATATATGGGGATAGGGGATTAAGAATACTTCCCACGTATTCCCTGCATGTCGTAGAAGGCGACTAAAAGGGGAGGGAGCGGGGGGCTGGAAATCCTCCCCTCTCAATTTTTTTTTTTTTTTTTTTTTTTTTTTTTCCCAAAAGAAGGAACAGAGAATTGGGCCAGGTGAGGGTATTCCCTCAAAGGCCCAGTCCTCTTTTCTTAATGCTACCTCGCTAATGCGGGAAATGGTGAATAGTTTGAATGAAAAATGAAAATATATATATATATATATATATTTTTTTTTTTTTTTTTTTTTATACTTTGTCGCTGTCTCCCGCGTTTGCGAGGTAGCGTTAAGAACAGAGGACTGGGCCTTTGAGGGAATATCCTCACCTGGACCTCTTCTCTGTTCCTTCTTTTGGAAAAAAAAAAAAAAAAAAAAAAAAAAAAAACGAGAGTAAGTGAGCTTGGAAAGGAGACTTTTGTGAGGAAGCACCACAAGAGATTGAGTGCAGAATGGCAAAAAGTGAGAGAAAGTGATGAAAGGGGAGTGGGGAAGGAATGGGATATATTTAGGGAAGCAGTGATGGTTTGTGCAAAAGATGCTTGCGGCATGAGAAAGGTGGGAGGTGTGCAGATTAGAAAGGATAGTGAGTGGTGGGTTGAAGAAGTAAGACAGCTAATGAAAGAGAATTAGAGAGGAGTTTGGACAATTTTTGCAGGGAAGTAGTGCAATTGACTGGGAGATGTATAAAAGAAAGCGGTAGGAGGTGAAGAGAAAGGTGCAAGAGGTGAAAAAGAGGGCAAATGAGAGTTAGGGTGAGATAGTATCATTAAATTTTTGGGAGAATAAACAGATGTTTTGGAAGGAGATAAATAAAGTGCATAAGACAAGAGAATAAACGGCAACATCGGTGAAGGGGGCTAATGGGGAGATAGAGCGAGTATTTTGGTTTGTTGAATGTGTCTGATGATAGAGTGGCAGATATTGGGTGTTTTGGTCGAGGTGGTGTACAAAGTGAGAGGGTCAAGGAGAATGGTTTGGTAAACAGAGAAGAGGTAGTAAAAGCTTTGTGGAAGATGAAAGCCGGCAAAGCAACGGGTTTGGATGGCATTGCAGTGGAATTTATTGAAAAAGGGGGTGACTGTGTTGTTGATTGGTTGGTAAGGATACTCAATGTACGTATGGTTCATGGTGAAGTGCCTGAGGATTGGTGGAATGCATGTATTGTGCCAATGTACAAAGGCATAGGGGATAAAGGTCAGTGTTCAAATTACAGAGACACAAGTTTCTTGAGTATTCCTGGGAAATTATATGGGAGGGTATTGACTGAGAGGGTAAAGGCATGTATAGAGCATCAGGTTGGGGAAGAGCACTGTGGTTTCAGAAGTGGTAGATGATGTGTGGATCAGGTGTTTGCTTTGAAGAATGTATGTATGAAATACTTTGAAAAACATATGGATTTGTATGTAGCATTTATGGATCTGGAGAAGGAATATGATAGGGTTAATAGAGAAGCTTTGTGGAAGGTGTTAAGAGTATACGGTGTGGGAGGTATGTTGCAAGAAGCCGTGAAAACTTTTTACCAAGGATGTAAGGCATGTGTACGAGTAGGAAGAGAGGAAAGCGATTGGTTCCCAGTGAAAGTTGGTTTGCGGCAGGGGTGCATGATGTCTCCATGGTTGTTTGATTTGTTTATGGATGGGGTGGTTAGGGAGGTGAATGCAAGAGTTGTGGAGAGAGGGGCAAGTACACAGTCTGTTTTGGATGAGAGGGCTTGGGAAGTGAGTCAGTTGTTCGCTAGTGGCTGATTCAGGTGAGAAACTGCAGAAGTTGGTGACTGAGTTTGGTAAAGTGTGTGAATAAGAGCAAGGTTATCAGGTTCAGTAGGGTTGAGGGACAAGTAAATTGGGAGGTAAGTTTGAATGGAGAAAAACTGGAGGAAGTGAAGTGTTTTAGATATCTGGGAGTGGACTTAGCAGCAGATGGAACCATGGAAGTGGAAGTGAGTCAAAGGGTGGGGGAGGGGGTTCTGGGATCACTGAAGAATGTGTGGAAGGCGAGAATGTTATCTCAGAGAGCAAAAATGGGTATGTTTGAAGGAATAGTGGTTCCAACAATGTTATATGGTTGCGAGGCATGGTCTATAAATTTGGTTCCACGGAGGAGGGTGGATGTGTTGGAAATGAAATGTTTGAGGACAGTATGTGGTGTGAGGTGGTTTGATCAAGTAAGTAACGAAAGGGTAAAAGAGATGTATGGTAATAAAAAGAGAGTGGTTGAGAGAGCAGAAGAGGGTGAGGGTGTATGAAAGCTTAAAGTTGGCATTAAAATTGATTCATATCAGAACTAATGGTAGAGATGATCGAAGAGACTTACAAAAGTACCAGCCCGTCAGAGCTGTAATGGGGATATTATATAGCACTTAACAACCTATTCTACTGTTTAAAGATACAAATTAAACCAATCCATATGACAGATACAAATTAAACCAATCCATATGACAGTGTCACTTTGAGTATGACTGCTTGGCACTTTGACAAAACTCCAAAGTAAATTTTCGAAAGTGTTGTTTGCCACTTCAGTCTACAGTAAATTTACAGTAATTCATTGATTTAGTCAGTACCTGTTTACTTCCAAATATGTGTGAGAATGTTTGTGCAATATTCATTTTTTAATCTTATGTCGCCATGTATGTATGATGGCATCCTCTGATGTGTATTGGTATTCATATATATAACAAGTAGTGGTGAAGTGAGATGGAGTGAGTATTTTGAAGGTTTGTTGAATGTGTGATAAGAGTGGCAGATATAGGGTGTTTTGGTCGAGGTGGTGTGCGAAGTGAGAGGGCCAGGGAGAATGATTTGGTAAACAGAGAAGAGGTAGTGAAAGCTTTGCAGAAGATGAAAGCCGGCAAGGATGGAACGAGGAGAAGTGGGAGACCAAATTGGAGGTGGAAAGATGGAGTGAAAAAGATTTTGTGTGATCAGGGCCTGAACATGGAGGAGGGTGAAAGGAGGGCAAGGAATAGAGTGAATTGGATCGATGTGGTATACCGGGGTTGACGTGCTATCAGTGGATTGAATCAGGGCATGTGAAGCGTCTGGGGTAAACCATGGAAAACTGTGTAGGTGTGTATATTTGCGTGTGTGGATGTATGTATATACATGTGTATGGGGGTGGGTTGGGCCATTTCTTTCGTCTGTTTCCTTGCGCTACCTCGCAAACGCGGGAGACAGCGACAAAGAAAAAAAAAATATATGTGTATATATATATATATATATATATATATATATATTTATATATGTTTTAGATATCTGGGAGTGGATCTGGCAGCGGATGGAACCATGGAAGCGGAAGTGGATCATAGGGTGGGGGAGGGGGCGAAAATCCTGGGAGCCTTGAAGAATGTGTGGAAGTCGAGAACATTATCTCAGAAAGCAAAAATGGGTATGTTTGAAGGAATAGTGGTTCCAACAATGTTGTATTGTTGCGAGGCGTGTGCTATGGATAGAGTTGTGCGCAGGAGGGTGGATGTGCTGGAAATGAGATGTTTGAGGACAATGTGTGGTGTGAGGTGGTTTGATCGAGTAAGTAACGTAAGAGTAAGAGAGATGCGTGGAAATAAAAGAGCATGGTTGAGAGAGCAGAAGAGGGTGTTTTGAAATGGTTTGGGCACATGGAGAGAATGAGTGAGGAAAGATTGACCAAGAGGATATATGTGTCGGAGGTGGAGGGAACAAGGAGAAGTGGGAGACCAAATTGGAGGTGGAAAGATGGAGTGAAAAAGATTTTGTGTGATCGGGGCCTGAACGTGCAGGAGGGTGAAAGGAGGGCAAGGAATAGAGTGAATTGGATCGATGTGGTATACTGGGGTTGACGTGCTGTCAGTGGATTGAATCAGGGCATGTGAAGCGGCTGGGGTAAACCATGGAAAGCTGTGTAGGTATGTATATTTGCGTGTGTGGACGTGTATGTATATACATGTGTATGGGGGTGGGTTGGGCCATTTCTTTTGTCTGTTTCCTTGCGCTACCTCGCAAACGCAGGAGACAGCGACAAAAAAAAAAAAAAAAGTGAAAAAGAGGGCAAATGAGAGGTAGGGTGAGAGAGTATCATTAAATTTGAGGGAGAATAAAAAGATGTTCTGGAAGGAGGTAAATAAAGTGCGTAAGATAAGGGAGCAAATGGGAACTTCAGTGAAGGGCGCAAATGGGGAGGTGATAAAAAGTAGTGGTGATGTGAGAAAGAGATGGAGTGAGTATTTTGAAGGTTTGTTGAATGTGTTTGATGATAGAGTGGCAGATATAGGGTGTTTTGGTCGAGGTGGTGTGCAAAGTGAGAGGGTTAGGGAAAATGATTTGGTAAACAGAGAAGAGGTAGTAAAAGCTTTGCGGAAGATGAAAGCCGGCAAGGCAGCAGGTTTAGATGGTATTGCAGTGGAATTTATTAAAAAAGGGGGTGACTGTATTATTGACTGGTTGGTAAGGTTATTTAATGTATGTATGACTCATGGTGAGGTGCCTGAGGATTGGCGGAATGCGTGTATAGTGCCATTGTACAAAGGCAAAGGGGATAAGAGTGAGTTCTCAAATTTCAGAGGTATAAGTTTGTTGAGTATTCCTGGTAAATTATATGGGAGGGTATTGATTGAGAGGGTGAAGGCATGTACAGAGCATCAGATTGGGGAAGAGCAGTGTGGTTTCAGAAGTGGTAGAGGATGTGTGGATCAGGTGTTTGCTTTGAAGAATGTATGTGAGAAATACATAGAAAAGCAAATGGATTTGTATGTAGCATTTATGGATCTGGAGAAGGCATATGATAGAGTTGATAGAGATGCTCTGTGGAAGGTATTAAGAATATATGGCGTGGGAGCCAAGTTGTTAGAGGCAGTGAAAAGTTTTTATCGAGGATGTAAGGCATGTGTACGTGAAGGAAGAGAGGAAAGTGATTGGTTCTCAGTGAATGTAGGTTTGCGGCAGGGGTGTGTGATGTCTCCATGGTTGTTTAATTTGTTTATGGATGGGGTTGTTAGGGAGGTGAATGTAAGAGTTTTGGAAAGAGGGGCAAGTATGAAGTCTGTTGTGGATGAGAGAGCTTGGGAAGTGAGTCAGTTGTTGTTCGCTGATGATACAGCGCTGGTGGCTGATTCATGTGAGAAACTGCAGAAGCTGGTGACTGAGTTTGGTAAAGTGTGTGAAAGAAGAAGGTTAAGAGTAAATGTGAATAAGAGCAAGGTTATTAGGGACAGTAGGGTTGAGGGTCAAGTCAATTGGGAGGTAAGTTTGAATGGAGAAAAACTGGAGGAAGTAAAGTGTTTTAGATATCTGGGAGTGGATCTGGCAGTGGATGGAACCATGGAAGCGGAAGTGGATCATAGGGTGGGGGAGGGGGCGAAAATCCTGGGAGCATTGAAGAATGTGTGGAAGTCGAGAACATTATCTCGGAAAGCAAAAATGGGTATGTTTGAAGGAATAGTGTTTCCAACAATTTTGTATGGTTGCGAGGCGTGGGCTATGGATAGAGTTGTGCGCAGGAGGGTGGATGTGCTGGAAATGAGATGTTTGAGGACAATGTGTGGTGTGAGGTGGTTTGATCGAGTAAGTAACGTAAGGGTAAGAGAGATGTGTGGAAATAAAAAGAGTGTGGTTGAGAGAGCAGAAGAGGGTGTTTTGAAATGGTTTGGGCACATGGAGAGAATTAGTGAGGAAAGATTGACCAAGAGGATATATGTGTCGGAGGTGGAGGGAACGAGGAGAAGTGGGAGACCAAATTGGAGGTGGAAAGATGGAGTGAAAAAGATTTTGTGTGATCAGGGCCTGAATATGCAGGAGGATGAAAGGAGGGCAAGGAATAGAGTGAATTGGATCGATGTGGTATACCGGGGTTGACGTGCTGTCAGTGGATTGAATCAGGGTATGTGAAGCATCTGGGGTAAACCATGGAAAGCTGGTTAGGTATGTATATTTGCGTGTGTGGACGTGTATGTATATACATGTGTATGGGGGTGGGTTGGGCCATTTCTTTCGTCTGTTTCCTTGCGCTACCTCGCAAACGCGGGAGACAACGACAGAGCAAAGAAAAAAAAATATATATATATATATATATATATATATATATATATATTCTCCATTCAAACTTACCTCCCAATTGACTTGACCCTCAACCCTACTGTACCTAATAACCTTGCTCTTATTCACATTAACTCTTAACTTTCTTCTTTCACACACTTTACCAAACTCAGTCACCAGCTTCTGCAGTTCTCACATGAATCAGCCACCAGCGCTGTATCATCAGCGAACAACAACTGACTCACTTCCCAAGCTCTCTCATCCACAACAGACTTCATACTTGCTGCTCTTTCCAAAACTCTTGCATTCACCTCCGTAACAACCCCATCCATAAACAAATTAAACAACCGTGGAGACATCACACACCCCTGCCGCAAACCTACATTCACTGAGAACCAATCACTTTCCTCTCTTCCTATACATACACATCCCTTACATCCTCGATAAAAACTTTTCACTGCTTCTAACAACTTGCCTTTCCACACCATATATTCTTAATACCTTCCACAGAGCATCTCTATCAACTCTATCATATGCCTTCTCCAGATCCATAAATGCTACATACAAATCCATTTGCTTTTCTAAGTATTTCTTACATACATTCTTCAAAGCAAACATCTGATCCACACATCCTCTACCACTTCTGAAACCACACTGCTCTTCCCCAATCTGATGCTCTGTACATGCCTTCACCCTCTCAATCAATACCCTCCCATACAATTTACCAGGAATATTCAACAAACTTATACCACTGAAATTTGAGCACTCACTCTTATCCCCTTTGCCTTTGCGCAATGGCACTATGCACACATTCCGCCAATCCTCAGGCACCTCACCATGAGTCATACATACATTAAGTAACCTTACCAACCAGTCAATAATACAGTCACCCCCTTTTTTAATAAATTCCACTGCAATACCATCCAAACCTGCTGCCTTGTTGGCTTTCATCTTCCCTAAAGCTTTTACTACCTCTTCTCTGTTTACCAAATCATTTTCCGTAACCCTCTCACTTTGCACACCACCTCGACCAAAACACCCTATATCTGCCACTCTATCATCAGACACATTCAACAAACCTTCAAAATGCTCACTCCATCTCTTTCTCACATCACCACTACTTGTTATCACCTCCCCATTTGCGCCCTTCACTGAAGTTCCCATTTGCTCCCTTGTCTTACGCACTTTATTTACCTCCTTCCAGAACATCTTTTTATTCTTATTGGCAGGTAAGTTTGAATGGAGAAAAACTGGAGGAAGTGAAGTGTTTTAGATATCTAGGAGTGGATCTGGCAGCGGATGTAACCATGGAAGCGGAAGTGGATCATAGGGTGGGGGAGGGGGTGAAAATCCTGGGAGCCTTGAAGAATGTGTGGAAGTCGAGAACATTATCTCTGAAAGCAAAAATGGGTATGTTTGAAGGAATAGTGGTTCCAACAATGTTGTATGGTTGCGAGGCGTGGACTATGGATAGAATTGGGCACAGGAGGATGGATGTGCTGAAAATGAGATGTTTGAGGACAATGTGTGGTGTGAGCTGGTTTGATCGAGTAAGTAACGTAAGGGTGAGAGATGTGTGGAAATAAAAAGAGTGTGGTTGAGAGAGCAGAAGAGGGTGTTTTGAAATGGTTTGGTCACATGGAGAGAATGAGTGAGGAAAGATTGACCAAGAGGATATACATGTCGGAGGTGGAGGGAACGAGGAGAAGAGGGAGACCAAATTGGAGGTGGAAAGATGGAGTGAAAAAGATTCTGTGTGATCGGGGCCTGAACATGCAGGAGGGTGAAAGGAGGGCAAGGAATAGAGTGAATTGGAGCGATGTGGTATACCGGGGTTGACGTGCTGTCAGTGGATTGAATCAAGGCATGTGAAGCGTCTGGGGTAAACCATGGAAAGCTGTGTAGGTATGTATATTTGCGTGTGTGGACGTATGTATATACATGTGTATGGGGGTGGGTTGGGCCATTTCTTTCGTCTGTTTCCTTGCGCTACCTCGCAAACGCGGGAAACAGCGACAAAGCAAAAAAAAAAAAAAAAAATATATATATATATATATATATTTTTTTTTTTCATACTATTCGCCATTTCCCGCGATAGCGAGGTAGCGTTAAGAACAGAGGACTGGGCCTTTGAGGGAATATCCTCACCTGGCCCCCTTCTCTGTTCCTTCTTTTGGAAAATTAAAAAAAAACGAGAGGGGAGGATTTCCAGCCCCCCGCTCCCTTCCCTTTTAGTTGCCTTCTACGACACGCAGGGAATACGTGGGAAGTATTCTTTCTCCCCTATCCCCAGGGATATATATATATATATATATATATATATATATATATATATATATATATATATATATATATATATATATATATATATATTTATTTATATATATATATATATATATATATATATATATATATATATATATATATATATATATATATATATATATATTTATTTATATATATATATATATATATATATATATATATATATATATATATATATATATATATATATATATTTATTTATTTATTTATTTATTTATTTTGATTTGTCGCTGTCTCCTGCGTTAGCAAGGTAGCGCAAGGAAACAGACGAAAGAATGGCCCAACCCGCCCACATACACATGTATGTACATACACGTCCACACACGCACAATATACATACCTATACATCTCAGTGTACACATATATATACACACACAGACACATACATATATACACATGTACATAATTCATACTGTCTGCTTTTATTTGTTCCCATCGCCACCTCGCCACACATGGAATAACAACCCCCTCCCCATTCATGTGTGCGAGGTAGCGCTAGGAAAGACACCAAAAGCCCCATTCGTTCACACTCAGTCTCTAGCTGTCATGTAATAATGTACCGAAACCACAGCTCCCTTTCCACATCCAGGCCCCACACACTTTCCATGGTATACCCCAGACGCTTCACATGCCCTGGTTCAATCCATTGACAGCATGTTGACCCTAGTATACCACATCGTTCCAATTCACTCTATTCCTTGCACGCCTTTCACCCTCCTGCATGTTCAGGCCCCGATCACTCAAAATCTTTTTCACTCCATCTTTCCACCTCCAATTTGGTCTCCCACTTCTCCTCGTTCCCTCCACCGCTGACACATATATCCTCTTGGTCAATCTTTCCCCACTCATTCTCTCCATGTGACCAAACCATTTCAAAACACCCTCTTCTGTTCTCTCAACCACACTTTTTATTTCCACACATCTCTCTCACCCTTACATTACTTACTCGACAAACCACCTCACACCACACATTGTCCTCAAACCTCATTTCCAGCACATCCACCCTACTGCGCACAACTCTATCCATAGCCCACACCTCGCAACCATACAACATTGTTGGAACCACTATTCCTTCAAACATACCCATTTTTGCTTTCCGAGATAATGTTCTCGACTTCCAAACATTCTTCAATGCTCCCAGAATTTTTGCCACATCCTCGATAAAAACTTTTCACTGCTTCTAACAACTTGCCTCCCACACTATTTATTCTTAAAACCTTCCACAGAGCATCTCTATCAACTCTATCATATGCCTTCTCCAGTTCCATAAATGCTACATACAAATCCATTTGTTTTTCTAAGTATTTCTCACATACATTCTTCAAAGCAAACACATGATCCACACATCCTCTACCCCTTCTGAAACCACACTGCTCTTCCCCAATCTGATGCTCTGTACACGCCTTCACCCTCTCAATCAATACCCTCCCATATAATTTACCAGGAATACTCAACAAACTTATACCTCTGAAATTTGAGCACCCACTCTTATCCCCTTTGCCTTTGTACAATGGCACTATGCAAGCATTCTGCCAATCCTCAGGCACCTCACCATGAATCATACATACATTAAATAACCTTACCAACCAGTCAACAATACAGTCAACCCCTTTTTTAATAAATTCCACTGCAATACCATCCAAACCTGCTGCTTTGCCAGCTTTCATCTTCCCTAAAGCTTTTACTACCTCTTCTCTGTTTACCAAATCATTTTCCCTAACCCTCTCACTTGCACACCACCTCGACCAAGACACCCTATATCTGCCACTCTGTCATCAAACACATTCAACAAACCTTCAAAATACTCACTCCATCTCCTTCTCACATCACCACTACTTGTTATCACCTCCCCATTAGCCCCCTTCACTGAAGTTCCCATTTGCTCCCTTGTCTTATGCACTTTATTTACCTCCTCCCAAAACATCTTTTTATTCTCCCTGAAATTTAATGATACTCTCTCACCCCAACTCTCATTTTCCCTCTTTTTCACCTCTTGCACCTTTCTCTTGACCTCCTGCCTCTTTTTTTTTTATACCTCTCCCACTCATTTGCATTTTTTTCCCTGCAAAAATCGTTCAAATGCCTCTCTCTTCTCTTTCACTAATAATCTTAATTCTTCATTCCACCACTCACTACCTTTTCTAATGAACCCACCTCCCACGCTTCTCATGCCACAAGCATCTTTTGCGCAAGCCATCACTGCTTCCCTAAATACATCCCATTCCTCCCCCACTCCCCTTACCCCCTTTGTTCTCACCTTTTTCCATTCTGTACTCAGTCTCTCCTGGTACTTCCTCACACAAGTCTCCTTCCCAAGCTCACTCACTCTTACCACTCTCTTCACCCCTACATTCTCTTTTCTTTTCTGAAAACCCCCACAAATCTTCATCTTCGCTTCCACAAGATAATGATCAGACATCCCTCCAGTTGCACCTCTCAGCACATTAACATCCAAAAGTCTCTCTTTCGCGCGCCTGTCAATTAACATATAATCCAATAACACTCTCTGGCCATCTCTCCTACTTACATACGTATACTTATGTATATCTCACTTTTTAAACCAGGTATTCCCAATCACCAGTCCTTTTTCAGCACATAAATCTACAAGCTCTTCACCATTTCCATTTACAACACTGAACACCCCATGTATACCAATTATTCCCTCAACTGCCACATTACTCACCTTTGCATTCAAATCACCCATCACTATAACCCGGTCTTGTGCATCAAAACCACTAACACACCCATTCAGCTGCTCCCAAAACACTTGCCTCTCATGATCTTTCTTCTCATGCCCAGGTGCATATGCACCAATAATCACCCATCTCTCTCCATCAACTTTCAGTTTTACCCATATTAATCAAGAATTTACTTTCTTACATTCTATCACATACTCCCACAACTCCTGTTTCAGGAGTGCTGCTACTCCTTCCCTTTATATATATATAAAAGGACTGATGATTGGGAATACCTGGTTTAAAAAGCGAGTTATACATAAGTATACGTATGTAAGGAGGAGAGATGGCCAGAGAGCGTTATTGGATTACGTGTTAATTGATAGACGCACAAAAGAGAGACTTTTGGATGTTAATGTGCTGAGAGGTGCAACTGGAGGGATGTCTGATCATTATCTTGTGGAAGCGAAGATGAAGATTTGTGGGGGTTTTCAGAAAAGAAAAGAGAATGTAGGGGTGAAGAGAGTGGTAAGAGTGAGTGAGCTTGGGAAGGAGACTTGTGTGAGGAAGTACCAGGAGAGACTGAGTACAGAATGGAAAAGGTGAGAACAATGGAAGTAAGGGGAGTGGGGGAGGAATGGGATGTATTTAGGGAATCAGTGATGGATTGCGCAAAAGATGCTTGTGGCATGAGAAGCGTGGGAGGTGGGTTGATTAGAAAGGGTAGTGAGTGGTGGGATGAAGAAGTAAGATTATTAGTGAAAGAGAAGAGAGGCATTTGGACGATTTTTGCAGGGAAAAAATGCAATTGAGTGGGAGATGTATAAAAGAAAGAGACAGGAGGTCAAGAGAAAGGTGCAAGAGGTGAAAAAGAGGGCAAATGAGAGTTGGGGTGAGAGAGTATCATTGAATTTTAGGGAGAATAAAAAGATGTTCTGGAAGGAGGTAAATGAAGTGCGTAAGACAAGGGAGCAAATGGGAACTTCAGTGAAGGGCGCTAATGGGGAGGTGATAACAAGTAGTGGTGATGTGAGAAGGAGATAGAGTGAGTATTTTGAAGGTTTGTTGAATGTGTTTGATGATAGAGTGGCAGATATAGGGTGTTTTGGTCGAGGTGGTGTACAAAGTGAGAGGGTTAGGGAAAATGATTTGGTAAACAGAGGAGAGGTAGTAAAAGCTTTGCGGAAGATGAAAGCTGGCAAGGCAGCAGGTTTGGATGGTATTGCAGTGGAATCTATTAAAAAATGGGGGTGACTGTATTGTTGACTGGTTGGTAAGGTTATTTAATGTATGTATGACTCATGGTGAGGTGCCTGAGGATTGGTGGAATGCGTGCATAGTGCCATTGTACAAAGGCAAAAGGGGTAAGAGTGAGTGCTCAAATTACAGAGGTATAAGTTTGTTGAGTATCCCTTGTAAATTATATGGGAGGGTATTGATTGAGAGGGTGAAGGCATGTACAGAACATCAGATTGGGGAAGAGCAGTGTGGTTTCAGAAGTGGTAGAGGATGTGTGGATCAGGTGTTTGCTTTAAAGAATGTATGTGAGAAATACTTAGAAAAGCAATTGGATTTGTATGTAGCATTTGTGGATCTGGAGAAGGCATATGATAGAGTTGATAGAGATGCTCTGTGGAAGGTATTAAGAATATATGGTGTGGGAGGCAAGTTGTTAGAAGCAGTGAAAAGTTTTTATCAAGGATGTAAGGCATGTGTATGTGTAGGAAGAGAGGAAAGTGATTGGTTCTCAGTGAATGTAGGTTTGCGGCAGGGGTGTGTGATGTCTCCATGGTTGTTTAATTTGTTTATGGATGGGGTTGTTAGGGAGGTGAATGCACGAGTTTTGGAAAGGGGCAAGTATGAAGTCTGTTGTGGATGAGAGAGCTTGGGAAGTGAGTCAATTGTTGTTCGCTGATGATACAGCGCTGGTGGCTGATTCATGTGAGAAACTGCAGAAGCTGGTGACTGAGTTTGGTAAAGTGTGTGAAAGAAGAAAGTTAAGAGTAAATGTGAATAAGAGCAAGGTATTAGGTACAGTAGGGTTGAGGGTCAAGTCAATTGAGAGGTAAGTTTGAATGGAGAAAAACTGGAGGAAGTAAAGTGTTTTATATATCTGGGAGTGGATCTGGCAGCGGATGGAACCATGGAAGCAGAAGTGATTCATAGTGTGGGGGAGGGGGCGAAAATCCTGGGAGCCTTGAAGAATGTGTGGAAGTCGAGAACATTATCTCGGAAAGCAAAAATGGGTATGTTTGAAGGAATAGTGGTTCCAACAATGTTGTATGGCTGCGAGGCATGGGCTATGGATAGAATTGTGTGGAGGAGGGTGGATGTGCTGGAAATGAGATGTTTGAGGATAATGTGTGGTGTGAGGTGGTTTGATCGAGTAAGTAATGTAAGGGTAAGAGAGATGTGTGGAAATAAAAAGAGCATGGTTAAGAGAGCAGAAGAGGGTGTTTTGAAATGGTTTGGGCACATGGAGAGAATGAGTGAGGAAAGATTGACCAAGAGGATATATGTGTCGGAGGTGGAGGGAACGAGGAGAAGAGGGAGACCAAATTGGAGGTGGAAAGATGGAGTGGAAAAGATTTTGAGTGATCGGGGCCTTAACATGCAGGAGGGTGAAAGGTGGTCAAGGAATAGAGTGAATTGGATCGATGTGATATACCGGGGTTGACGTGCTGTCAGTGGATTGAATCAGAGCATGTGAAGCGTCTGGGGTAAACCATGGAATGTTGTGTGGGGCCTGGATGTGGAAAGGGAGCTGTGGTTTCGGGCATTATTGCATGACAGCTAGAGACTGAGTGTGAACGAATGGGGCCTTTGTTGTCTTTTCCTAGCGCTACCTCGCACACATGAGGGGGGAGGGGATGGTATTCCATGTGTGGCGAGGTGGCGATGGGAATGAATAAAGGCAGACAGTGTGAATTGTGTGCATGGGTATATATGTGTGTCTGTGTGTGTATATATATGTGTACATTGAGATGTATAGGTATGTATATTTGCGTGTGTGGACATGTATGTATATACATGTGTATGGGGGTGGGTTGGGCTATTTCTTTCGTCTGTTTCCTTGCGCTACCTCGCAAACGTGGGAGACAGCGACAAAGCAAAATAAATATAATAAATATATATATATATTTATTTATTCATTCATTTTTTTTTTGCTTTGTCGCTGTCTCCCGCGTTTGCGAGGTAGCGCAAGGAAACAGACGATAGAAATGGCCCAACCCACCCCCATACACATGTGTATACATACGTCCACACATGCAAATATACATACCTACACAGCTTTCCATGGTTTACCCCAGACGCTTCACATGCCCTGATTCAATCCACTGACAGCACGTCAACCCCGGTATACCACATCGATCCAATTCACTCTATTCCTTGCCCTCCTTTCACCCTCCTGCATGTTCAGGCCCCAATCACACAAAATCTTTTTCACTCCATCTTTCCACCTCCAATTTGGTCTCCCACTTCTCGTTCCCTCCACCTCCGACACATGTATCCTCTTGGTCAATCTTTCCTCACTCATTCTCTCCATGTGCCCAAACCATTTCAAAACACCCTCTTCTGCTCTCTCAAGCACGCTCTTTTTATTTCCACACATCTCTCTTACCCTTACATTACTTACTCGATCAAACCACCTCACACCACACATTGTCCTCAAACATCTCATTTCCAGCACATCCACCCTCCTGCGCACAATTCTATCCATAGCCCATGCCTCGCAACCATACAACATTGTTGGAACCACTATTCCTTCAAACATACCCATTTTTGCTTTCCGAGATAATGTTCTCGACTTCCACACATTCTTCAAGGCTTCCAGGATTTTCGCCCCCTCCCCCACCGTATGATTCACTTCCGCTTCCATGGTTCCATCCGCTGCCAGATCCACTCCCAGATATCTAAAACACTTTACTTCCTCCAGTTTTTCTCCATTGAAACTTACCTCCCAATTGACTTGACCCTCAACCCTACTGTTCCCTAATAACCTTGCTCTTATTCACATTTACTCTTAACTTTCTTCTTTCACACACTTTACCAAACTCAGTCACCAGCTTCTGCAGTTTCTCACATGAATCAGCCACTAGCGCTGTGTCATCAGCGAACAACAACTGACTCACTTCCCAAGCTCTCTCATTCACAAAGACTTTATACTTGCCCCTCTTTCCAAAACTCTTGCATTCACCTCCCTAACAACCCCATCCATAAACAAATCAAACAACCATGGAGACATCACACACCCCTGCCGCAAACCTACATTCACAGAGAACCAATCACTTTCCTCTCTTCCTACATGTACACATGCCTTACATCCTCGATAAAAACTTTTCACTGCTTCTAACAACTTGCCTCCCACACCATATATTCTTAATATCTTCCATAGAGCATCTCTATCAACTCTATCATATGCCTTCTCCAGATTCATAAATGCTACATACAAATCCATTTGCTTTTCTAAGTATTTCTCACATACATTCTTCAAAGCAAACACCTGATCCACACATCTTCTACCACTTCTGAAACCACACTGCTCTTCCCCAATCTGATGCTCTGTACATGCCTTTACCCTCTCAATCAATACCCTCCCATATAATTTACCAGGAATACTCAACAAACTTATACCTCTGAAATTTGAGCACTCACTCTTATCCCCTTTGCCTTTGTATAATGGCACTATGCACGCATTCTGCCAATCCTCAGGCACCTCACCATGAGTCATACATACATTAAATAACCTTACCAACCAGTCAACAATACTGTCACCCCCTTTTTTAATAAAGTCCACTGCAATACCATCCAAACCTGCTGCCTTGCTGGCTTTCATCTTCCGCAAAGCTTTTACTACCTCTTCTCTGTTTACCAAATCATTTTCCCTAACCTTCTCACTTTGCACACCACCTCGACCAAAACACCCTATATCTGCCACTCTATCATCAAACACATTCAACAAACCTTCAAAATACTCACTCCATCTCCTTCTCTCATCACCACTACTTGTTATCACCTCCCCATTTGCGCCCTTCACTGAAGTTCCCATTTGCTCACTTGTCTTACGCACTTTATTTACCTCCTTCCAGAACATCTTTTTATTCTCCCTAAAATTTAATGATACTCTCTGACCCCAACTCTCATTTGCCCTCTTTTTCACCTCTTGCACCTTTCTCTTGACCTCCTGTCTCTTTCTTATGATCAGACATCCCTCTAGTTGCACCTCTCAGCACATTAACATCCAAAAGTCTCTCTTTCGCGCGCCTGTCAATTAACACGTAATCCAGTAACGCTCTCTGGCCATCTCTCCTACTTACATACATATACTTATGTATATCTCGCTTTTTAAACCAGGTATTCCCAATCACCAGTCCTTTTTCAGCACATAAATCTACAAGCTCTTCACCATTTCCATTTACAACACTGAACACCCCATGTATACCAATTATTCCCTCAACTGCCACATTACTCACCTTTGCATTCAAATCGCCCATCACTATAACCTGGTCTCGTGCATCAAAACCACTAACACACTCACTCAGCTGCTGCCAAAACACTTGCCTCTCGAGGGTGACTAGAGGGGACGGGAGCGGGGGGCCAGAAATCCTCCCCTCCTTGTATTTTTAACTTTCTAAAATGGGAAACAGAAGAAGGAGTCACGCGGGGAGTGCTCATCCTCCTCGAAGGCTCAGACTGGGGTGTCTAAATGTGTGTGGATGTAACCAAGATATGAAAAAAGGAGAGATAAGTAGTATGTTTGAGGAAAGGAACCTGGATGTTTTGGCTCTGAGTGAAACGAAGCTCAAGGGTAAAGGGGAAGAGTGGTTTGGAAATGTCTTGGGAGTAAAGTCAGGGGTTAGTGAGAGGACAAGAGCAAGGGAAGGAGTAGCAGTACTCCTGAAACAGGAGTTTTCAGAGTATGTGATAGAATGTAAGAAAGTAAATTCTCGATTAATATGGGTAAAACTGAAAGTTGATGGAGAGAGATGGTTGATTATTGGTGCATATGCACCTGGGCATGAGAAGAATATGTATATATAAAATACCTGCTTGCATTTCCCACTACTGGAAAGAATAAATAACAACAACAAAAATCCTCACCTGTGCTTATGTATATATTCCTAAGATTTAGTTTTATCTTGAATAAGTGTTTATCTTCCGACTACTGTCAAACTTTGTAATTTGTTTTAAATCTTTTCCACTGTTTAAGTTGAGGTAAGAATACAAAATAGTGTCCTGTTAAAAATATAATCTCCCATCTTGTAAATGACAGACCACATCTTGAAAAAACACAAAGTGTATTTGTGCAGTATTGGACAAGCTACTTTACATTGTAATTCCTGGCAAAAATACTGTGCAAAGTATTATCATGAGGAAACTTTCATACCCTGATAAATTATTTCAATAAGAATGGCTCAACAATGATTGAAAATAAAAGCATAAGAATACTGCTTTGCAGTATGATCAGGAATAATGAGGATAAAATGCTGTGACTGTATGTGAACACAACTCAATTTTTTCCTTCAAGAACCTTTGCATTGTTGTATCTGATTTAAAATTATTTCTGTTGATCTTTAACAATTTCTTTTGGTTGGAATCTACATCCCCATTATTCTGAATAGCTCTCCACTATGAAAATTTCTGAATATTTATTTAACAAACCTATTTCAATTTGTACTACTGCATCTAATTTATTGAATTACAGGAGATCATTTGTTATGCAAGTACTATATTTTTCATTACTGCATACACACACACACACATATATATATATATATATATATATATATATATATATGTTTGACAAATACATCTGAAAACTGTCAAATTTACATAATACATATAGAATTTATATTAACTGAATCTACATGAGGATGACTACAGTTCTTATATAATGAAAGCTCTCACTGCCCCTATCTAGGGGAATGTTGACATATTACAAAGCTTCGTGTTTTACAGAAGAAATGTTGATTGAAATTTTCTCATGAAACTTCAGTACAAAAGTATACTTATATATTTATCTAAACTGGCCTGATGCATGCCCTTCTGATATTGAAAGAATGAATAGATTCCCTCTTCCTCTCTCTAACAATCCTTCACATTATATGAATTTATGACTTAGATGTGTATGCTAGGAGGTAACCTTACAATATCTTGTACAGAGTAACAGCTGTAAGGCTGTTATATATAAATAAATTTCAAAAATGGACTTATATAAAACAAAATACCAACAATTTACAATCTAATTAAATAGACTGCTTTAGTGAGCTAAATATGTGCACACTTGTAAAGAGACTACGTACATGACATGAACAACTGTGGAATTGCGGACCAATTTAAAATCAAGAACAGCTTTGATGTCACAGCTACAACTCTTCAAACTTGTTCCATTTTGAGATTCTTAAGTCCCGCATTCAAAACCTGTGAATATCCATTTGCGTTCCAGGCAAGCTCCAACCCCTGTAGTAATCTGCTTGTATACTGTCGGGTACCTAGAATAAATACACATTTGAAGATCAAATTTTTAGCACAGAAACCTTAATTTACCATAAGGCCTGAAACAAGTCCTACTTAAGTAATGTACACAGAGTACACATTTTTAACAACATTTAAAAGGTCTTTTATTTGATTTCACCTAAGAAGCTAACATTACAACCTAATAATAATAATAAATATTAGAATCCAAAACAGCAGGAACTTACTGGTTTAGCATTGCCTCAATGTCTGAAGGACGGATTTCTTTGTCAAACTGTTGGATGAATGACCAGATGTAATCAACACTTGCTCCTTTTGGATGTATATGCAGAAAAGTTGAAGTAAGACCTGTGAAAGTGTATGAGCAATATCTCTGTTACAATCTTGGCAAAACCACTCTTTTCATGATTTTCTTTAAACACGAAAATACAATTTAATTTCCCATACATCTTTCTCAACCTCCAAATCCCCCCAAAAAAGTTTTGTAGTCAACTGCCTCATGATCTCCAGTTGCAGATATTATCAATACTTAAAATCACTACTACATATAAGTTGTTGGTGTTAATTACAGTGAGCAGGGTGTGGGGGGACATCATGGAAACATGTAGATTGTGAATGGGAACGGTGTTGAACATAACCTTTCAATTGGGTATCTCAACTTCTGATCTTTTTTTTTTTTTTACCAATGATGTCCTGGGTACTTAGCAACTTGTATTGCTATAAAAACTTACATAGCAAACATTACCTTTGCTCAACTGATTCCCACTGCAACTTGATACACAATGCTCTAATAATCACATTTACTAAATTCCACATAGAACATTCTCCTGTACCGAGAACCAACCTTTTAAAAGCATGTAATGTTTATGTATTATGAACCAAAGATTCAGTTGGTCAAAAATGAGCTTGGAAGATTGATCTACAGACTACAGAGTGTTGAAAACCAAAACCAGAAGGTTGGTGCACAAGAATAACGGGAAAGCTAGCAAAGATCTCGGATAAAGATTACGGGAGAATAACAGGCTATTTTGGACTACATTAAGTACTGTGCAGGTAGGTGTGAGAAATGAGTATGTAGTAGAATGTGACTGAGCATACTGATACACTTGTACTGTATAAAAGAGCAGCAATGTCTGAAATAGCAATGAGGGCAGGTGGAACACTGTAAAAGAAGTGGGAAGTGGTGAATGAGATGGTAAGGAGTGGAAGTAGAGACATTTTTGTTTCATATGAGTGAACTTATGGTATAACTGTTCCACTTTGAATGGTAAAAGGAGTGAACGAGTCTAGGAACTGTTGAAGAACAATTCTTAACACTGAAAAAGGTACACAGAAAGACTAGGATTATGTTTGAAGGATTAACCATGAAGGGTTCAGAAAATAAAAGTTTATCACTTCTGCAAGAAGAGAAGAATGTTCACGGGAAAAGTACATAAGCAGCATGAACGGACTTAGAGGAAGAATAAGATTACATTCAAAAGGAGGACTTTAAAAATTTCTCACTACCTGTAGTATTATGAACTTTTAGTGTAAAAAATGCTTTTATGAAAGTAAATGGAGTGTATGAAATAAATATGGAAGTTAGGGTGTAATGAGTACCTCTCATAAATCCATGGGGTAGATCAGGTACATTTAGTTGCTTAAAAACCATTTACAAACAACCTCGATTCACAGAAGTGCTTTTTACTTATTTTTCACAATTAGCTGATTTGTTAAGTGAAATCAATGTTTCTATTCACATGAACTTTGGAAACAAAATACCACTGCACCCAATCCCAAATCAATATGCCATTCTCATCTGAATATCCCCAATTATAATACTCATCAGTCAAGAAAATCAGAAGAGAATTTGGATAAAATGTTTGGTCCCTCTGACGACATGTGTAGATGA
Source organism: Panulirus ornatus (assembly GCF_036320965.1). Taxonomy (NCBI): domain Eukaryota; kingdom Metazoa; phylum Arthropoda; class Malacostraca; order Decapoda; family Palinuridae; genus Panulirus; species Panulirus ornatus. The sequence goes on from NC_092296.1 coordinate 14,906,555, forward strand.
ATGTTGAATGTATATTTGAAGAAGTATTAAGGTTCTTTCTTTGAAACTGATGGCAACTGCAGTTTAATGACTGATTTGGATTTTTTTTTTAATATATACATATTTGAGGAAAAATGCAATTGAGTGGGAGAAGTATAAAAGAAAGAGACAGGAGGTCAAGAGAAAGGTGCAAGAGGTGAAAAAAAGGGCAAATGAGAGTTGGGGTGAGAGACTATCAGTAAATTTTAGGGAAAATAAAAAGATGTTCTGGAAGGAGGTAAATAGGGTGCGTAAGACAAGGGAGCAAATGGGAACTTCAGTGAAGGGCGTAAATGGGGAGGTGATAACAAGTAGCGGTGATGTGAGAAGGAGATGGAATGAGTATTTTGAAGGTTTGTTGAATGTGTCTGATGACAGAGTGGCAGATATAGGGTGTTTTGGTCGAGGTGGTGTGCAAAGTGAGAGGGTTAGGGAAAATGATTTGGTAAACAGAGAAGAGGTAGTAAAAGCTTTGCGGAAGATGAAAGCCGGCAAGGCAGCAGGTTTGGATGGTATTGCAGTGGAATTTATTAAGAAAGGGGGTGACTGTATTGTTGACTGGTTGGTAAGGTTATTTAATGTATGTATGACTCATGGTGAGGTGCCTGAGGATTGGCGGAATGCGTGCATAGTGCCATTGTACAAAGGCAAAGGGGATAAGAGTGAGTGCTCAAATTACAGAGGTATAAGTTTGTTGAGTATTCCTGGTAAATTATATGGGAGGGTATTGATTGAGAGGGTGAAGGCATGTACAGAGCATCAGATTGGGGAAGAGCAGTGCGGTTTCAGAAGTGGTAGAGGATGTGTGGATCAGGTGTTTGCTTTGAAGAATGTATGCGAGAAATACTTAGAAAAGCAAATGGATTTGTAGGTAGCATTTATGGATCTGGAGAAGGCATATGATAGAGTTGATAGAGATGCTCTGTGGAAGGTATTAAGAATATATGGTGTGGGAGGCAAGTTGTTAGAAGCAGTGAAAAGTTTTTATCGAGGATGTAAGGCATGTGTACGTGTAGGAAGAGAGGAAAGTGATTGGTTCTCAGTGAATGTAGGTTTGCGGCAGGGGTGTGTGATGTCTCCATGGTTGTTTAATTTGTTTATGGATGGGGTTGTAAGGGAGGTAAATGCAAGAGTCCTGGAAAGAGGGGCAAGTATGAAGTCTGTTGGGGATGAGAGAGCTTGGGAAGTGAGTCAGTTGTTGTTCGCTGATGATACAGCGCTGGTGGCTGATTCATGTGAGAAACTGCAGAAGCTGGTGACTGAGTTTGGTAAAGTGTGTGGAAGAAGAAAGTTGAGAGTAAATGTGAATAAGAGCAAGGTTATTAGGTACAGTAGGGGTGAGGGTCAAGTCAATTGGGAGGTGAGTTTGAATGGAGAAAAACTGGAGGAAGTGAAGTGTTTTAGATATCTGGGAGTGGATCTGTCAGCGGATGGAACCATGGAAGCGGAAGTGGATCATAGGGTGGGGGAGGGGGCGAAAATTTTGGGAGCCTTGAAAAATGTGTGGAAGTCGAGAACACTATCTCGGAAAGCAAAAATGGGTATGTTTGAAGGAATAGTGGTTCCAACAATGTTGTATGGTTGCGAGGCGTGGGCTATGGATAGAGATGTGCGCAGGAGGATGGATGTGCTGGAAATGAGATGTTTGAGGACAATGTGTGGTGTGAGGTGGTTTGATCGAGTAAGTAACGTAAGGGTAAGAGAGATGTGTGGAAATAAAAAGAGCGTGGTTGAGAGAGCAGAAGAGGGTGTTTTGAAATGGTTTGGGCACATGGAGAGAATGAGTGAGGAGAGATTGACCAAGAGGATATATGTGTCGGAGGTGGAGGGAACGAGGAGAAGAGGGAGACCAAATTGGAGGTGGAAAGATGGAGTGAAAAAGATTTTGTGTGATCGGGGCCTGAACATGCAGGAGGGTGAAAGGAGGGCAAGGAATAGAGTGAATTGGAGTCATGTGGTATACAGGGGTTGACGTGCTGTCAGTGGATTGAAGCAAGGCATGTGAAGCGTCTGGGGTAAACCATGGAAAGCTGTGTAGGTATGTATATTTGCGTGTGTGGACGTGTGTATGTACATGTGTATGGGGGGGGGGGGGTTGGGCCATTTCTTTCGTCTGTTTCCTTGCGCTACCTCGCAAACGCGGGAGACAGCGACAAAGTATAAAAAAAAAAAAAAAAAAAAAATATTTGAGGAATAGGGCATAGGGGAGAAAGAATACTTCCCACGTATTCCCTGCGTGTTGTAGAAGGTAACTAAAAAGGGAGGGAGTGGGGGCTGGAAATCCTCCCCTCTCGTTTTTCTTTTTTTTTTTTAATTTTCCAAAAGAAGGAACAGAGAAGGGGGCCAAGTGAGGATATTCCCTCAAAGGCCTAGTCCTCTGTTCTTAACGCTACCTCGCTAATGCAGGAAATGGCGAATAGTTTGAAAGAAAAGAATAATTAATGAGGATGGTACATGAAAATGTGACAGATTAGTGTTTGGCAATACTTGGTTTAAAAGAATATCCATACATATGTATTAGATTTAGCACGGATGAGGGACAGATTAGCTGGGGGTGTGAGTTTGAAAGAGAAGGGGGCCAGGTGAGGATATTCCCCTTGAAGGTCCAGTCTTCTGTTCTTAATGCTACCTCGCTAATGTGGGATATGGCAAATAGTATGAAAGAAAAGAAAAGATATGTGTGTGTGTGTGTATATGAGTAGATGAGTCTTTCTTCTGTCTGTTTCCTGGCAGTACCTCACTGACACAGGAAATGGCGATCAAGTATGTCTCCATGGTTGTTTAATTTGTTTATGGATGGGGTTGTTAGGGAGGTGAATGCAAGAGTCTTGGAAAGAGGGGCAAGTATGCAGTCTGTTGTGAATGAGAGAGCTCAGGAAGTAAGTCGGTTGTTGTTCGCTGATGATACAGCGCTGGTGGCTGATTCGTGTCAGAAACTGCAGATGCTGGTGACTGGTAAAGTGTGTGAAAGAAGATAGCTGAGAGTAAATGTGAATAAGAGCAAGGTTATTAGGTACAGTAGGGTTGAGGGACAAGTCAATTGGGAGGTAAGTTTTAGATATCTGGCAGTGGATGGAACCATGGAAGCAGAAGTGAATCATGGGGGGGGGGGGGTGTGTGTGTGTGTGTGTGTGTGTGTGTGTGTGTGTGTCTGGGAGCGTTGGAAAATGTGTGGGAGTCGAGAACGTTATCTGGAAAGCAAAAATGGGCATGTTTGAAGGAATAGTGGTTCCAACAATGTTGTGTGGTTGCGAGGAGTGGGCTATAGATAGAGTTGTGCGGAGGAGGGTGGATGTGCTGGAAACGAGATGTTTGAGGAAAATATGTGGTGTGAGGTGGTTTGATCGAGTAAGTAATAAAAGGGTAAGAGAGATGTGTGGTGATAAAAAGAGTGTGGTTGAGAGAGCGAAAGAGGGTGTTTTGAAATGGTTTGGTCACATGGAGAGAATGAGTGAGGAAAGATTGACCAAGAGGATATATGTGTCAGAGGTGGAGGGAACGAGGAGAAGTGGGAGACCAAATTAGAGGTGGAACGATGGGGTGAAAAAGATTTTGAGTGGTCGGGGCCTGAACATGCAGGAGCGTGAAAGGTGTGCAAGGAATAGAGAGAATTGGAAGGCTGTGGTATACCAGTGTCGACGTGAAGCGTCTGGGGTAAACCATGGAAAGTTTTGTGGGGCCTGGATGTGGAAAGGGTGCTGTGGTTTTGGTGCATCATACATGACAGCTAGAGACTGAGTGTGAACGAATGTGGCCTTTGTTGTCTTTTCCTAGCGCTACCTCACGCACATGCGGGGGAGGGGCTTTTTCATTTCATGTGTGGCAGGGTGGCAAGGGGAATGAATAAGAGCAGACAGTATGAATTATGTACATGTGAATATTGTATATGTCTGTGTGTGTGTATATATATATGTATACATTGAGATGTATAGATATGTATATATGCTGTGTGTGGATGTGTATGTATATACATGTGTATGTGGGTGGGTTGGGCCATTCTTTCGTCCGTTTCCTTGCGCTATCCCACTAACATGGGAGACAGCGCTAGGGGAAAAAGAATACTTCCCACACATTCCTCACATGTCATAGAAGGTGACTAAAGGGGATGGGAGCCAGGGGCTGGAAACCTTCCCCTCCTTGTATTTTAACTTTCTAAAAGGGGAAACAGAAGAAGGAGTCATGCGGGGAATGCTCATCCTCCTCGAAGGCTCAGATTGGGGTGTCTAAATGTGTGTGGATGTAACCAAGATGAGAAAAAAGGAGAGATAGGCAGTATGTTTGAGGAAAGGAACCTGGATGTTTTGGCTCTGAGTGAAACGAACCTCAAGGGTAAAGGGGAAGAGTGGTTTGGGAATGTTTTGAGAGAAAAGTCAGGGGTTAGTGAGAGGACAAGAGCAGGGGAAGGAGTAGTACTACTGAAAAAGGAGTGGTGTGAGTATGTGATAAGAGTGTAAGAAAGTAAACTCTGGATTGATATGGGTAAAATTGAAAGTGGATGGACAGAGATGGGTGATTATTGGTGCATATGCACCTGGGCATGAGAAGAAAGATCATGAGAGGCAAGTGTTTTGGGAGCAGCAGAGTGAGTGTGTTAGTAGTTTTGATGCATGAGACCAGGTTATAGTGATGGGTGATTTGAATGCAAAGGTGAGTAATGTGGCAGCTGAGGGAATAATTGGTGTACATGGGGTGTTCAGTGTTGTAAATGGAAATGGTGAAGAGCTTGTAGATTTATGTGCTGGAAAAGGACTGGTGATTGGGAATACCTGGTTTAAAAAGAGAGATATACATAAGTATACGTATGTAAGTTGGAGAGATGGCCAGAGAGCGTTATTGGATTACGTGTTAATTGATAGGCGCGCGAAAGAGAGACTTTTGGATGTTAATGTGCTTAGAGGTGCAACTGGACGGATGTCTGATCATTATCGTGTGGAGGCGAAGGTGAAGATTTGTAGAGGTTTTCAGAGAAGAAGAGAGAATGTTGGGCTGAAAAGAGAAGTGAGAGTAAGTGAGCTTGGGAAGGAGACTTGTGTGAGGAGGTACCAGAATGGAAAAAGGTGAGAACAAAGGACGAAAGGGGTGTGGGGGAGGAATGGGATGTATTTAGGGAATCAGTGATGGCTTGTGCTAAAGATGCTTGTGGCATGAGAAGCGTGGGAGGTGGGCAGATTAGAAAGGGTAGTGAGTGGTGGGATGAAGAACTAAGATTATTAGTGAAAGAGAAGAGAGAGGCATTTGGACGATTTTTGCAGGGAATAATGCAAATGAGTGAGAGATGTATAAAAGAAAGAGGCAGGAGGTCAAGAGAAAGGTGCAAGAGGTGAAAAAGAGGGCAAATGAGAGTTGGGGTGAGAGAGTATCATTAAATTTTAAAGAGAATAAAAAGATGTTTTGGAAGGAGGTAAATAAAGTGCGTAAGACATGGGAACAAATGGGAACTTCAGTGAAAGGGGCTAATGGGGAGGTGATAACAAGTAGTGGTGAAGTGAGAAGGAGATGGAGTGAGTATTTTGAAGGTTTGTTGAATGTGTTTGATGATAGAGTGGCAGATACAGGGTATTTTGGTCGTGGTGGTGTGCAAAGTGAGAGGGTTAGGGAAAATGATTTGGTAAACAGAGAAGAGGTAGTAAAAGCTTTGCAGAAGGTGAAAGCCAGCAAGGCAGCAGGTTTGGATGGTATTGCAGTGGAATTTAATTAAACAGGGGGTGACTGTATTGTTGACTGGTTGGTAAGGTTATTTAATGTATGTATGATTCATGGTGAGGTGCCTGAGGATTGGAGGAATGCTTGCATAGTGCCATTATACAAAGGCAAAGGGGATAAAAGTGAGTGCATAAATTACAGAGGTATAAGTCTGTTGAGTATTCCTGGGAAATTATATGGAAGGGTATTGATTGAGAGGGTGAAGGCATGTACAGAGCATCAGATTAGGGAAGAGCAGTGTGGTTTCAGAAGTGGTAGAGGATGTTTGAAGAATGTATGTGAGAAATACTTAGAAAAGCAAATGGATTTGTATGTAGCATTTATGGATCTGCAGAAGGCATATGATAGAGTTAATAGAGATGCTCTGTGGAAGGTATTAAGAATATATGGTGTGGGAAGCAAGTTGTTAGAAGCAGTGAAAAGTTTTTATCGAGGATGTAAGGCATGTGTACGTGTAGGAAGAGAGGAAAGTGATTAGTTCTCAGTGAATGTAGGTTTCCAGCAGGGGTGTGTGATGTCTCCATGGTTGTTTAATTTGTTTATGGATGGGGTTGTTAGGGAGGTGAATGCAAGAGTCTTGGAAAGAGGGGCAAGTATGCAGTCTGTTGTGAATGAGAGAGCTCAGGAAGTAAGTCGGTTGTTGTTCGCTGATGATACAGCACTGGTGGCTGATTCGTGTCAGAAACTGCAGATGCTGGTGACTGGTAAAGTGTGTGAAAGAAGATAGCTGAGAGTGAATGTGAATAAGAGCAAGGTTATTAGGTACAGTAGGGTTGAGGGACAAGTCAATTGGGAGGTAAGTTTTAGATATCTGGCAGTGGATGGAACCATGGAAGCAGAAGTGAATCATGGGGGGGGGTCTGGGAGCGTTGGAAAATGTGTGGAAGTCGAGAATGTTATCTGGAAAGCAAAAATGGGTATGTTTGAAGGAATAGTGGTTCCAACAATGTTGTGTGGTTGCGAGGAGTGGGCTATAGATAGAGTTGTGCGGAGGAGGGTGGATGTGCTGGAAACGAGATGTTTGAGGAAAATATGTGGTGTGAGGTGGTTTGATCGAGTAAGTAATAAAAGGGTAAGAGAGATGTGTGGTGATAAAAAGAGTGTGGTTGAGAGAGCGAAAGAGGGTGTTTTGAAATGGTTTAGTCACATGGAGAGAATGAGTGAGGAAAGATTGACCAAGAGGATATATGTGTCAGAGGTGGAGGGAACGAGGAGAAGTGGGAGACCAAATTAGAGGTGGAACGATGGGGTGAAAAAGATTTTGAGTGGTCGGGGCCTGAACATGCAGGAGCGTGAAAGGTGTGCAAGGAATAGAGAGAATTGGAAGGCTGTGGTATACCAGTGTCGACGTGAAGCGTCTGGGGTAAACCATGGAAAGTTTTGTGGGGCCTGGATGTGGAAAGGGTGCTGTGGTTTTGGTGCATCATACATGACAGCTAGAGACTGAGTGTGAACGAATGTGGCCTTTGTTGTCTTTTCCTAGCGCTACCTCACGCACATGCGGGGGAGGGGCTTTTTCATTTCATGTGTGGCAGGGTGGCAAGGAGAATGAATAAGAGCAGACAGTATGAATTATGTACATGTGAATATTGTATATGTCTGTGTGTGTGTATATATATATGTATACGTTGAGATGTATAGATCTGTATATATGCTGTGTGTGGATGTGTATGTATATACATGTGTATGTGGGTGGGTTGGGCCATTCTTTCGTCCGTTTCCTTGCGCTATCCCACTAACATGGGAGACAGCGCTAGGGGGAAAAGAATACTTCCCACACATTCCTCACATGTCATAGAAGGTGACTAAAGGGGATGGGAGCCAGGGGCTGGAAACCTTCCCCTCCTTGTATTTTAACTTTCGAAAAGGGGAAACAGAAGAAGGAGTCATGCGGGGAATGCTCATCCTCCTCGAAGGCTCAGATTGGGGTGTCTAAATGTGTGTGGATGTAACCAAGATGAGAAAAAAGGAGAGATAGGCAGTATGTTTGAGGAAAGGAACCTGGATGTTTTGGCTCTGAGTGAAAAGAACCTCAAGGGTAAAGGGGAAGAGTGGTTTGGGAATGTTTTGAGAGAAAAGTCAGGGGTTAGTGAGAGGACAAGAGCAGGGGAAGGAGTAGTACTACTGAAAAAGGAGTGGTGTGAGTATGTGATAAGAGTGTAAGAAAGTAAACTCTGGATTGATATGGGTAAAACTGAAAGTGGATGGACAGAGATGGGTGATTATTGGTGCATATGCACCTGGGCATGAGAAGAAAGATCATGAGAGGCAAGTGTTTTGGGAGCAGCAGAGTGAGTGTGTTAGTAGTTTTGATGCATGAGACCAGGTTATAGTGATGGGTGATTTGAATGCAAAGGTGAGTAATGTGGCAGTTGAGGGAATAATTGGTGTACATGAGGTGTTCAGTGTTGTAAATGGAAATGGTGAAGAGCTTGTAGATTTATGTGCTGGAAAAGGACTGGTGATTGGGAATACCTGGTTTAAAAAGAGAGATATACATAAGTATACGTATGTAAGTAGGAGAGATGGCCAGAGAGCGTTATTGGATTACATGTTAATTGATAGGCGCGCGAAAGAGAGACTTTTGGATATTAATGTGCTTAGAGGTGCAACTGGACAGATGTCTGATCATTATCGTGTGGAGGCGAAGGTGAAGATTTGTAGAGGTTTTCAGAGAAGAAGAGAGAATGTTGGGCTGAAAAGAGAAGTGAGAGTAAGTGAGCTTGGGAAGGAGACTTGTGTGAGGAGGTACCAGAATGGAAAAAGGTGAGAACAAAGGACGAAAGGGGTGTGGGGGAGGAATGGGATGTATTTAGGGAAGCAGTGATGGCTTGTGCTAAAGATGCTTGTGGCATGAGAAGCATGGGAGGTGGGCAGATTAGAAAGGGTAGTGAGTGGTGGGATGAAGAACTAAGATTATTAGTGAAAGAGAAGAGAGAGGCATTTGGACGATTTTTGCAGGGAAATAATGCAAATGAGTGAGAGATGTATAAAAGAAAGAGGCAGGAGGTCAAGAGAAAGGTGCAAGAGGTGAAAAAGAGGGCAAATGAGAGTTGGGGTGAGAGAGTATCATTAAATTTTAAAGAGAATAAAAAGATGTTTTGGAAGGAGGTAAATAAAGTGCGTAAGACATGGGAACAAATGGGAACTTCAGTGAAAGGGGCTAATGGGGAGGTGGTGATAAGTAGTGGTGAAGTGAGAAGGAGATGGAGTGAGTATTTTGAAGGTTTGTTGAATGTGTTTGATGATAGAGTGGCAGATACAGGGTATTTTGGTCGTGGTGGTGTGCAAAGTGAGAGGGTTAGGGAAAATGATTTGGTAAACAGAGAAGAGGTAGTAAAAGCTTTGCAGAAGGTGAAAGCCAGCAAGGCAGCAGGTTTGGATGGTATTGCAGTGGAATTTAATAAAACAGGGGGTGACTGTATTGTTGACTGGTTGGTAAGGTTATTTAATGTATGTATGATTCATGGTGAGGTGCCAGAGGATTGGAGGAATGCTTGCATAGTGCCATTATACAAAGGCAAAGGGGATAAAAGTGAGTGCATAAATTACAGAGGTATAAGTCTGTTGAGTATTCCTGGGAAATTATATGGAAGGGTATTGATTGAGAGGGTGAAGGCATGTACAGAGCATCAGATTAGGGAAGAGCAGTGTGGTTTCAGAAGTGGTAGAGGATGTTTGAAGAATGTATGTGAGAAATACTTAGAAAAGCAAATGGATTTGTATGTAGCATTTATGGATCTGCAGAAGGCATATGATAGAGTTAATAGAGATGCTCTGTGGAAGGTATTAAGAATATATGGTGTGGGAAGCAAGTTGTTAGAAGCAGTGAAAAGTTTTTATCGAGGATGTAAGGCATGTGTACGTGTAGGAAGAGAGGAAAGTGATTAGTTCTCAGTGAATGTAGGTTTCCAGCAGGGGTGTGTGATGTCTCCATGGTTGCTTAATTTGTTTATGGATGGGGTTGTTAGGGAGGTGAATGCAAGAGTTTTGGAAAGAGGGGGAAAGCATGCAGTCTGTTAAGGATGAGAGAGCTTGGGAAGTGAGTCAGTTATTGTTCGCTGCTTCAGGTGAGAATCTGCAGAAGCTGGTGACTGAGTTTGGTAAAGTGTGTGAAAGAAGAAAGCTGAGAGTAATTGTGAATAAGAGCAAGGTTATTAGGTACAGTAGGGTTGAGGGTCGTCAACAGGGAGGTAAGTTTGAATGGAGAAAAACTGGAGGAAGTGAAGTGTTTTAGATACCTGGGAGTGGATTTGGCAGCAGATGGAACCATGGAAGAAGTGAATCATAGGGTGGGGGAAGGGGTGAAAGTTCTGAGAGCGTTGGAAAATATGTGGAAGTTGAGAACATTATCTAGGAAAGCAAAAATGGGTATGTTTGAAGGAATAGTGGTTCCAACAATGTTATATGGTTGCTAGGCGTATGCTATGGATAGAGTTGTGTGCAGGAGGGTGGATGTGCTGGAAATGAGAGGTTTGAGGACAATATGTGGTGTGAGGTGGTTTGATCGAGTGAATAATAATAGGGTATGAGAGATGTGTGGTAATAAAAAGAGTGTAGTTGAGAGAGCAGAAGAGGGTGTTTTGAAATGGTTTGGTCACATGGAGAGAATGAGTGAGGAAAGACTGACAAAGAGGATATATGTGTCAGGTGCAGGGAACAAGGAGAAGTGGGAAACCAAATTGGAGGTGGAAAGATGGAGTGAAAAAGATTTTGATTGATTGGGGCCGGAACATGCAGGAGGGTGAAAGGCATGCAAGGAATAGAGTGAATTGGAACGATGTGGTATACCAGGGTCGACGTGCTGTCAATGGATTGAACCAGGGCATATGAAGCATCTGGGGTAAACCATGGAAAGTTCTGTTGGGCCTGGATGTGGAAAGGGAGCTGTGGTTTCAGTGCATTATCACATGACAGCTAGAGACTGAGTGTGAACGAAAGTGGCCTTTGTTGTCTTTTCCTAGTGCTACCTCGTGCACATGAGGGGGGAGGGGGTTGTTATTTCATGTGTGGGAGGGTGGCGATGGGAATGAATAATGGCAGACAGTATGAATTATGTACATGTGTATATATGTATATGTCTGTGTGTGTATATGTATGTATACGTTGAGATGTATAGGTATGTATATTTGTGTGTGTGGACGTGTATGTATATATATGTGTATGTGGGTGGGTTGGGCCATTCTTTTGTCTGTTTCCTTGCGCTACCTCGCTAACGCGGGAGACAGCGACATAGCAAAATAGTAAATAAATAAAATAAATAAAACAAAAACAATAAATTGTTAAAACACACCAATGAGTCTAGCTGTTTTATCTATGAGAGGAGCTGCTGAGATTGAGAGTAGATCCTCAGCTTCATCCTTTATTTCTTCTTCTCCTTCATTACTCCCTCCTACTTGTTCCCGTAACTTTTTCAACTTTGCTTGTAGCTCAGCCATTTTTGCATCGTCCTGACGCTTGCGAACAGCATTTTCAGAGAGGGTCTGTAAAAAAAAGAGGACAAAAATGTGTAAAAAAAAAAAAAAATTAATAAATCACACCTAATAAGCTGATTCTTGGAATAAGTGGGTGTATAGTTTTCCAAATAATGAGATCACCACAGATCATCTATGGATGGTAGGATCTGCAGTTCCAAACACCTCTGCTAATAAGTATTACCCCATATCTATCACCAATCAACTATAATGTATGAACATCCACATCCATAAAACTTACAGTTAAATCTTCACACATCTGCAACATTATAACTAATTTGGTATACTCAGTTCAACTAATTTCTCAAACCATTCATTGTTAAGGCATATCTCTCCCTTTTGGGCCAACACATCTGTCTGGATGTACAGGACCTACGTATCTCACAGGTTTTACCCTACCACACTATGGAACATTTTGGATACCAAAGGTCTCTGCACAACAGGTTTACCAAACATCTTTATATAAATTAGGTTTCCTCCTTATGCTTTTAAGACATTTCTTTCTAGCTGTATGAAGCAGTTTTCCCCCTCTTACTTTCTCCACTTCTGACACATATATCCACTCATACAGTCTCTCTTTCCACTTCCTCTGCATCTGTCCAAACCATTTCAGAACACCTTCTTCAGCTCTATCAATCGTACTCCACTTACTACCATATCTCTCTCTTTCACTGTCATTCCTTGCATGATAAAGCACACACACACACAACATATATTGTACATAGGCTCTTAATTTCTAACAAACATCCTCTTCTGTTAGTGTGAATTCTGGAGCCAAGTCTCACACTTGTGCAACGCCATCAGAACTAATATATCAAACATACCCATCTTTGCTCTCACAGACAGTAATCTCTCCTTCCAAACGCTCCTTATTACATTCGAAATCTTTGCTCCCTCACCCAATGGTTAACTTCAGCTCCCATAATTCTAACTCCTGTCATATCCATTCTTAGGTATGTAAAGCACTCCATTTCTTCCAGATTCTCCCTTTTTTGAACTCAAACTAACCTGTCTCATCCTCAGCTAAAGCTTCTAACTTTACCTTTAATCACAACACTCCCAAACTAAGATATCAGCTTCTACACTTTCTCACTCAATTATGTAACCATAGCAATGTCATCCCTGACGGCATTTACTCAACCCCAGCATAAACTTCACATAAACCTCCCTCACCACCCAATCCATAAGCAGAACAGCCATGGTGACATTGCACACTCAGCTCAACTTGGAACCATTCACCCTCCTCCCTTCTAACATCCATGAAAATTGTTTACTGCATTGCTATTTTCCCAAACCATATATTCATAGGACCTGCCACATGGCATCTCTGTTAACCACATCATATGCTTTCTCAAGATCCATATATGTTTTTTTTTTTTTATTATACTTTGTCGCTGTCTCCCGCGTTTGCGAGGTAGCGCAAGGAAACAGACGAAAGAAATGCCCCCCCCCCCATACACATGTATATACATACGTCCACACACGCAAATATACATACCTACACAGCTTTCCATGGTTTACCCCAGACGCTTCACATGCCTTGCTTCAATCCACTGACAGCACGTCAACCCCGGTATACCACATCGCTCCAATTCACTCTATTCCTTGCCCTCCTTTCACCCTCCTGCATGTTCAGGCCCCGATCACACAAAATCTTTTTCACTCCATCTTTCCACCTCCAATTTGGCCTCCCTCTTCTCCTTGTTCCCTCCACCTCCGACACATATATCCTCTTGGTCAATCTTTCCTCACTCATCCTCTCCATGTGCCCAAACCACTTCAAAACACCCTCTTCTGCTCTCTCAACCACGCTCTTTTTATTTCCACACATCTCTCTTACCCTTACGTTACTCACTCGATCAAACCACCTCACACCACACATTGTCCTCAAACATCTCATTTCCAGCACATCCATCCTCCTGCGCACAACTCTATCCATAGCCCACGCCTCGCAACCATACAACATTGTTGGAACCACTATTCCTTCAAACATACCCATTTTTGCTTTCCGAGATAATGTTCTCGACTTCCACACATTCTTCAAGGCCCCCAGGATTTTCGCCCCCTCCCCCACCCTATGATCCACTTCCGCTTCCATGGTTCCATCCGCTGCCAGATCCACTCCCAGATATCTAAAACACTTCACTTCCTCCAGTTTTTCTCCATTCAAACTCACCTCCCAACTGACTTGACCCTCAACCCTACTGTACCTAATAACCTTGCTCTTATTCACATTTACTCTTAACTTTCTTCTTCCACACACTTTTCCAAACTCAGTCACCAGCTTCTGCAGTTTCTCACATGAATCAGCCACCAGCGCTGTATCATCAGCGAACAACAACTGACTCACTTCCCAAGCTCTCTCATCCCCAACAGACTTCATACTTGCCCCTCTTTCCAAAACTCTTGCATTTACCTCCCTAACAACCCCATCCATAAACAAATTAAACAACCATGGAGACATCACACACCCCTGCCGCAAACCTACATTCACTGAGAACCAATCACTTTCCTCTCTTCCTACACGTACACATGCCTTACATCCTCGATAGAAACTTTTCACTGCTTCTAACAACTTTCCTCCCACACCATATATTCTTAATACCTTCCACAGAGCATCTCTATCAACTCTATCATATGCCTTCTCCAGATCCATAAATGCTACATACAAATCCATTTGCTTTTCTAAGTATTTCTCACATACATTCTTCAAAGCAAACACCTGATCCACACATGCTCTACCACTTCTGAAACCACACTGCTCTTCCCCAATCTGATGTTCTGTACATGCCTTCACCCTCTCAATCAATACCCTCCCATATAATTTACCAGGAATGTGCTATGTACAAATGCCTTGCATTCTCCAAGTACTTCTCACATAAATTTTTCACAGCAAAAACTTGATCCATGCATCCTCTACCAATCCTGAAGGCACATCCTCCTCAGTCTGATGCTCTATGCATGCCACCACCCTACTGATCACCACTCTCCTATACAACTTACTAGGTATTACCAGTAAACTTGTACCTCTGTAATTTAAACATTCACTTTTTGTCTTCCCTACCTTTATACAATGGCATTACATATGCATTCAGCCAATTCTAGCACCTCACCATAATCTTTTTTTTTTTTTCTTTTTCAAAGGCTCCAGTCATAGAATGAAGTCCACATCAAGGCCAGGCCTTAATTGAAATATAGAGAAAACTATTAAATGGAAAAAGAAAAGATAAGGGAGAACATTTACGGATTCTTGAGAAAGTTAAAAACCTGTCTTTTGAAACGTGCCAGGTCACAGTTACTGGGAAAGACATGAGAAGGTAGAGAGTTACAAAGCTTCAACAAGTAGGGAAAGAAGCAGTTGTCAAAATGGCCCACCCTTGAGCTGCTGGTAGTCACACAATAATCGTGTGACGCAGCAGCTTGCTGAGTATATTGTGGTCTAGCTAATGATGGGGCACATAAGCAGCTAGCTCTTGGGAGCAAAAACTAAAGTAATACCTAAAGAAGAAAGTGGACCAATATTGTGGCACAAGGCAATGGGGTCAAGTTTGGAAGTTGGCTTGGGAAAGTTTATAAGGTGGATTGCTTTTGACTCAACTCTTAAGGATGCAGAACTAGAACCACCCTAAATGTGAGAGCAGTACTCCATACAAGGATGAATCAATCCCTTACATAAAAGGAGCGACTGTTCAGAAGTTTTGACATCTAAACAGGACATCCAGTTTCTTAGAGGCAGACTTAGCTAATCCTGTAATGTGGGGTTTCCAAGAAAGAGTGCATGTCATAGTAACACCAAGTATGTTCAATGAGTTAGAAGGTGGAAATACAGCACTGTCAAAGGAGAGATGAGAGTTGTGAGGAGTTTTCAACAGAGAGATGGGTAGAAACTGTCTTGGATGCATTAAACTTAAAAATGATTTTGTCCAGGTCTGAGTTTACTGAGGAAGCTGTATTAAGACGAGATGCAGACTGAGTGAGAGAAGAGGGAGCAGAATTGAAGAATGTTGATGAATGCAGTGTTGAGTTGTCAGCGTGAGTGCACTGGAGGAGAGGAAATCATTGAAAAAAGGAGAAAAAGTGTAGGGGACAGGACAGAACCTTGAGGGACACTGCTGTTGATGGAGAAGAGGGAGGGAGGCTGATCCATCAACAACAACAGAGATAGATCAGCCAAAGAGGAAGCTAAATATGAAGGAGCAAAGTGAGGAAGGGAAGCCACACCCTATCAAAAGCCATAGATATGACCCCAAAAATCTTTCAGGAATGATGACCAGACATTGGTAAGATAGGAAAGAATATCACCAGTGGATCTTGCCTTACGGAAGCGATACTGGTGATCAGAGAGAAGACTACGACTTTTGAGGTTTTTAGGGATATGGGAGTTGAGGGGGGGGATTCAAAGACTTTGGAAATGGTAGATGTCAAAGCAATAGGATGGTAGTTAGCGGGGTCAGAATGGTCATGGTTTATTTTAGGGATGGGATGTATCAATGCATGCTTCCAAGGAGAAGGAAAAGTTTTAGTTTTTAAACAGAAACAGAACAGATGAGCAAGCACAGGTGGAAGTTCAAAGGCACTATCTTTCAGTACACAAGGATGAATGCTTGTGTCCAGAGCAAGTAGTGCTTTTTGGACAGTCTGAAGAGATTACGGGAAAAGACGAAGTATTAGTAAGAGGAGCATCAGAGGGTGAATGAATATTAGAATCATCCAAGTTAGAGTTAGATGAGAAACTGGAACCAAAGAGAATTGCTTTGTCTATGGAAGAGACAGCTATAGTAACATCAGAAGGGAAAAGTGATGGAAAGTAAGAGCAACATAAGTTGTTAGAGATGTCCTTAATTACAGACCAGAAAGACCTTTCAGTGGATGACGAGAAGAGGTTATTGTACTTCCTGTGAATACAGGAACACTTTGCCTCAGAGATAACGTGCTTGCAGTGATAAAAGCTAAATGGGAGCCAGAGGAAGGAGAGTTTTTCCAGTCCCGATATGCCCAATCTCTTGCCTGAATGGCCTCAGAACAGGAACAGTTGAGCCATAGATTGGATGAAAAGGTAATCTTTGTGGAAGAGGGGATAAATGCTTCCATTCCTGCAAGAATACCCTCTGCTATGCATTTGGCAGAGACAGAGGGATCACCACATAAGGAAAGTCAGAAAAGAAGCTACATAAGTTATGCCAGTCAGCTTTGTCAAGGTGCCAGTATTTATGCTTAGGAGGGCTGCTTGAGTTAGAATAGATATTTTTATGAGAGTGTGATCAGATGAACCAAAAATTCTAACTAGCAAATACAAATGAGCTCAAACTACAACAAACTACTGGGTCCTTCAAAGGATGTTTGTGAAAAAGGAAAAGATCTAAAACTCAAATCAATGTGGTAAGAACAGAAAGACAAGTATTTCAAGGAGAAAAATACAGTAAAATTTACATGCAAATAAAGTGGTACAAATATTGTCAGTAATATATATGGGGGAAAAAAAGTATGTGGAGTTGTGTGATGAAAAAGGCGTGGTGACTAGGAATACCCTTTGACTGTACTGTTAAGAAGAGTGTGCAACAGTCTGTTTAAAGGGGTTTGCGTGAGAAGAAAACCACCCATGACATGGAGGAGAACTGGAGGGACAGCATTAGTAGAACAATGCGTGGAAAGTTGTATGCGAGGGAGGCATGTAAGGACAGGGTTAAGTGAAGACTCTTTTGCACTGGGCACCCCTCCTTGATGGGAGTTTCTGGAGGGAATGGGCATCAAAGATATAGATAGACAGACAGATATGATAAATATACGTGGGTGAGAGGGGTTGAGGGTAAGTGGATATTATTTGACTATGTTCGAACTGATAAGTGCAGAAATGAAAGACTTCTGGATATGTGTCCCAAGAAGGGCAGCTGGTGGGATCTCAACACCTCTTGGTGGAGGCAATGATGAAAGGCTGTAGAAGCTTTCGGAAAATAGGAAATGATGATATTAAAGGGGAAAAGGTTAAAGAAAGTAAGATACCACGCAAGATTGGGTGAAGATTGGCAGGTGAGAGTAAACAAAACTCAGGGAGAGGGTGAGGAATGAGAGGTATTTTGGGAAGCTGTTTCTACTTGTGCAGAAGCTTGTGAGATGCAGGAAGGGATGTGGATGTGTGTGAAACAGTAGAGAATGGTGAGGTGAGGAGGTTAAGTTGTTTGTGAAAGTGAAAGGAAAGTGAGTGTTTGGAAAATGTACAAGAGGAAGTATCAAGAGGTCAAGAAAAAGGTGCTGGAAGTCGAGTTGTTTGTGAAAGAGAAGAGCCAAGTAAGGGCATTACCTAATAGAAAGGCGAGTGTTTGGAAAATGTACAAGAGGGAGCATCAGGAGGTCAAGAAAAAGGTGCAGGGGCTGAAAAAGAGGGCAAATGAGAGTTGAAAAGATAGAGTATCACCAAGGGTGAAAAGACACCTTTGCCAAGGCTGTTACATTGCCAGAAGACAAAACAACAAACTCCTCAAACAACTTTTTGCCTCAAAGGAGTTCGTCCTGTCCCTATTTCTGAGTGCAGTGCTTCCAGAGCCCCTGGAAAAGGACCCTTTTACTTCCCTCCTAGGAGTCCATCACCTTTATGAGGTTCCTGCAGCATCCACTGGACATGACAATAGGGAGAATGCATGGCAACTGTGCAGCAAGCGTTTGGTGTCTTTGTTGTGGTAGTTACACCTTGGGTATAATGGGTCTGAGAATATGCCAAAGCACGGATTGCAGTACAGTGGTAATGGAGACTTGTGAATGTCTACGAAGTGTAGTGGGAAGATTTTGAAAGTGAGTAAGCCTGGTAAATGGGCTTGTGAGAAAAGGTTCTGGAGAGACTGAGTGAGGAAAGGTGAAATAAATAAAGCAAAGGGAGAGGGAATGTGAGGTATTTTTGGAAGCACTACTAACATATGCAAGAGAAGTGTGTGGGACATGGACAGGTGAGAGAGGGTAGTACATGATGAGATAAGGAAGTTAAGATGCTAATAATAGAGAAAAGAGATTCAGGGTTTTATTTGAAAGGAAAGAGGGCAAGTGATTGAGTATTGTACAATACAAAGCAGTAGGAGGTCAAGAGAAAGATGCAGGGGCTGAAAAAGAGGGCAAATGAGTTAAGGTGAGTGAGTATGAGCAAACTTAAGGTAGAAAAAGAAAATGTCTTGGAAAGAGGTTAAAAGTAGGGAAAACAAAGAGAACAAATAGGATATTGGTAAAGGAAGCAAATGGTCAAGTAGTACAAGGCAGAAATGAGGTGAAGAGGAGAGTAAGTTAATAATATGGAGGGTTGCTCAATATGTTCAAGAATAACCTGACAGATGAGGGACATTATGAACATGGAGGGATGCAAACAGAGAGAGTCACGGAAAGTAATTTAGCGAAAAGAAAAAAGTTGGCGAAAGCCTCATGTAAGATGGAGTGCAGGAAAGTTGCTAAAGTAGACTGAACTGCAGCTGAATTAAGAACTCTTAAGAAATGGGGTTAGTTAAGCTGACTGGTTATTAAGGTTTTTAAAGTATGTATAATTCATGGAGGATTGACAGAACATCTATATAGTGCCAATTCATAAAGGCAGGGGGAACAAAAGTTAATGTTCAAATTTCTGAGGCAAAAGTTTGCCGTCCATCAAAATATTCATTTCATCTACTTATATTTTTATTCTACCTTCCCTTTCTGTTCTCCTGACTGTCATCATCCTGTTCTAACACAAGGTACCCCCTTCCAAAACATATTCTTACTCTTTTTGAAGTTCATTGATACTCTCTTTTTTCTTCTCACTTCCCCTCCTTGTCATCATTCATACCCACTTAATCAAACCCTCTACTTCCACATCACCCAAATTTGCTTTCAGGTCCTCAAGCACTATGATTCAATCCCTTGCATCAAAAATACTAAAGTATTCATAAGGCTCCTTTCTTCTATCCTTTTGCTTTCACATGCATAAACAATTCTCATTCAACTCTCATTGTTAAACTTCATTTCAACTAACATCAACCTTGAATTAACTCTCTTGCACTCTATAACACAGTCCAACAGCTAATCAGTATTAGAATGCTGCCCCTTAATTTTCTGTCCTCTCAACAACCCTAAACATCTCCATACCACTTGACTCCCTTACTCTTCAAATGTTTCATTTAGAGCATTGCACATACCTCTACAGTTCTTTTCATCCTGGTTTAAAACACGCATTCAGATACCCTAGCTTAAGCCTTCAAGGAAGACTCCATGCCCCTTCCACTGTACCTACTTTTAGAAAATGATAAGAGAGAAGGATTCCAAGCCCCCAACTCCCATTCCCCTTATTATATTAAAATTTTACAATCATAAGTAATGAAAAGTAACTGTGTGAGCACTCCATTAATCACATCGTCTCACGACAAAGATAATTTCTGTAGATGTTGGTTTATATTGTATCGTTACAAATTTGTACAATGCACTTGAGCCTCCTTTATCAAACTGACAACCATAGCTGATACCTGCTGCATTCCTTGCAAAGTTTTCTTAAAAGCTTCAATCTGGTCATCCCTCATTGACACCTCAGCCTTCAAATCTGCTTTGATGAGATCAACTTCATTTTTATATGCTTCCATTTGACATCTTAGGCTGTCATTTTCCTCCTGAAACAAAAAGAAAATGAAACATAAGCATTAAGAAACCAAACATGAGTATAGCAAATCATAATATCTACCTCTAAACAGTATCAGAATTTAGCCAGGAGGAAAACACTATATCTCCAAAACATTGTCACCTTTATCAGCAAACATTCCACTGTCAAAGACTTAACATGAGGAACATTAGTGAAGCAATTACCCTCTATTTTCACCAGAAAAACAAAAATTATCTATAAAAAAAAGGAATTAAAATCAACAGAAGCTGCAAAGAGCAATGGCTGCAACTGTGATGTAAACTGACAGTAATACCACAGAATACAATGAAATGCAGACAGGAACAAACCCCTGGGCCCTTTTAAAGCTGTAGGTAATAACAGGAGAGAGAAATATATCAGGTAGCTTGGAGAGAACAGAAAACGAAACAGCTGACTTGAAGGGAAATGCCTGGAACTTTCTATTTATCTATATCTCAGAAGCCCATTCCCTCCAGGAACTCCCTTGAGGGGGTGGCCATGGCAAAAGAGCCTCCATAACAGGTGAACTCCAGTGCCACTTCTTAGCTTCCAGTGCCTCACCATTTACAAGCCACTGGGAGAGGAAAACTCTAGCACAGTGTTTTCAGAGGCTCCTACCTTATTCCAATTGATTACTACTACCTAATGTTCCGACGTACAACTTCTACCTGGACCTAATCCTCCTGATGAATGTTCTTACCTACTACTTTTATCCATTGCTCTTAACCATTTTGCCAGAAGACAGGGATAGGGAAATCTATAGTCACAAAGAATGAGTTGTGTGAGTTTTGTAAAGTGTTATGTGTGACACGAAGAAACTGTTTGTCGACAGAATGCAGCAGTCCACATGTAAGTGAGGTAAAAAGGAGACAGCTACCTGGCTCAGAGAAGTGCAACCTGACAACCAGTGAAGTGCTAGCTTCCTGTGCAGTTATCACTAACCCTCCTTTTACCCAGGTGGGTAGTACCAGTAATATAACTCCATGGTCAGTCGATGCCTACCAACTACTATCTACACTTAACAAAGGAAATAACTCACGTTGCAGACCTGAAGTGAAGTATCTGTCAAATCTAGATTTATATGTGCTGCTTTCAACGGCTCTCATTCAAAATACTGACAATCATAACAGAAAATGTGTACTTTGCATCATTTTTAGTAAAACTTTTATCTAAGTACTTTGCCTCATTCAAAGAAAAACATTTACCAAGGAGAAAGCATCCAATATTGTGAGTAAATTCAAACTAATCTAGTCTAGCTGCTTTGGTTAAGACTGGCAAAGAACTTGAAATTTTCAATGGAGTACCTGTATAAGACCTCTTAACCTCCCTTCCTAATTAGATTAGTTTAAGTCAGACATCCCTCACAAGTCTTGATTCTGAGTCGAATAAACATCTTAAAAGCTGCCACTGCATTTTATTCCATCAGTCTTATTTTTCAAGTTGGGTGAACAAAACTTATCAATATATTCAAGGTGGATATGCAACAGTAAATTATAAAAATATTGGTTTATTTTCTCTGACATGAATTCCAACACCTCGTCAATAAAATCTTGTTTTGTTTGCCCTTTTCTACCACCATTATGTAGTGCTTACCTGGCTTTAGGTCCATCAATCTATGTGCTTACCTGGCTTTTGGTATATCAATCTATGTATTTTTGATGCCCATTCTCTCTGGGAACTCCGTCAAGAGGGTGGCCACAGCAAAAGTCTCCATAACAAGTGAACTCCAATGCCAATGCTGCTTCTTGGTCAAGTACCTCACCCTAGCAACTCAAGCACAATGTTTTCAGTGATTCCTACCTAATGTTCCCATTGACGGTTTCTACATAATGTGTCAACCTAATGTTCCATCCTACTACTTCTACCCAAAGCTCCCACCTAATGTTTCTACTTACTACTATCTAATACTTCCACCTAATGTTCCTCACTACTACTACTATCTATTGCTCATTCCACTCTGCCAAAAGACAGGGCACTCTCCAGAGGAAAATCTAGTTACTAACAATGAGTTGTGAGAGTTAAGTATTGTCAAGTGACAAGGAGAGATTGTCTGTCTGGGGACAACCAACGAAGTGCAGACTCACTATGCAGCCTTAATTAATCTTCTTGATACCCAGGCGGGTAGTACCAGTAATGTACCTCCCTGGTTCAGTGGCTACCTATGCACTACTACCTACCTTTAGGTCATTGGAAGCTATGCTATGAAGCAGCATTATTTAAAGCACCTTGTAATTTCTTGACAAAAGAATATTCCATTCACTACTCGATAACCATCCACCCAAATTAAAAGAATCAACCTCAAAGGTCTCTTACCTTGAGATAGTCATTTTGCTTCATCTTTTTTCTAGCAGGCTGTCCTGAGTCCTCTTCATCAGAAACGTCCATTTCTTCAGCATCATCTTTATCTGATTCGTCTAGCTGGATTTCCTTGATTTCCTGGAGCACCAATGAAATTTTTGCATGTAAGTTTTGGGAAAGAAAGACACAGAAGCATCCACTGCAAAGTCTGACTTTACTGAGTCTCAAAAACAGTCAATGTGATTTAAATGAAGAATGGGAATGAATAATTTTGAAATGAAAAGATTTCAACTAATGTGATGTAGACATCCTTTCAAAAGTTTAACCGCTATTTATAAGAAACAACATTAAACATTTTACTGTGAAGTCATGCTATAGATATGCTACATATTCCAAAAATGTTTTAACAGTTTTGAATATGAAAGAGAGAGATATTGTACTAAGAGAGAGAGTACCTATGACAAAATTTTGCAAGAAAGACAGGGCTAATGCATGGTGTTCATCACATCTTGCTCATCAGGAAATGCTATATCTCTCAGTGGCCATTCATTTGGTGCAATGATTGATTATATGTTCACTTGGGACCGACTTCGGCCAAGAGTC
>NC_092296.1:14929370-14941007 GCF_036320965.1 Panulirus ornatus
TACTTCGTCAACCTGGCTGCTACGTGACCAAGCAGCATGCGAAATGAATATGGATAATGTTTTAGATTTTCTCTAAATAATAAAACACATATTGGGAAATAGAACATGATTGTACAAAAAAAAAAAGAAAAAAAAGTATGTATTACATAATCAGCAGAGGACACATTTTGCACTTGGCAAAGTTGCATCCTACATTAAAAAATTCACAATACACATATTCAGCGTAAATTTTTATCTGAAAAAAATTAAATCAGAATTCACTAAAAATTGTATCTGTATGGGCACACTAAATATCTAAGACTGAACAGAGTCAATGAGTTAATATACATTCTACTTAACATTTTTTTTTCATACTATTTGCCATTTCCCGCGTTTGCGAGGCAGCGTTAAGAACAGAGGACTGAACCTTTGAGGGAGTATCCTCACTGAGCCCCCTTCTCTGTTTCTACTTTTGGAAAATTAAAAACGAGAGGGGAGGATTTCCAGGCCCCCACTCCCTTCCCTTTTAGTCGCCTTCTATGACACGCAGGGAATACGTGGGAAGTATTCTTTCTCCCCTAACCCTAGGGATATATAATAAATATATATATATATATATATATATATATATATATATATATATATATATATATATATATATATATATATATATATATATATATTCCATGTGTGGCGAGGTGGCGATGGGAATAAATAAAGGCAGACAGTGTGAATTGTGTGCATGGGTATATATGTATGTGTCTGTGTGTGTATATATATGTGTACATTGAGATGTATAGGTATATATATTTGCGTGTGTGGACGTGTATGTATATACATTGTGTATGGGGGTGGGTTAGGCCATTTCTTTCGTCTGTTTCCTTGCGCTACCTCGCAAACGCGGGAGACAGTGACAAAGCAAAATAAATAAATAAATATATATATATATATATATATATATATGGTTTCAGAAGTGGTAGAGGATGTGTGGATCAGGTGTTTGCTTTGAAGAATGTATGTGAGAAATACTTAGAAAAGCAAATGGATTTGTATGTAGCATTTATGGATCTGGAGAAGGCATATGATAGAGTTGATAGAGATGCTCTGTGGAAGGTATTAAGAAAATATGGTGTGGGAGGCAAGTTGTTTGACGCAGTGAAAAGTTTTGATCGAGGATGTAAGGCATGTGTACGTGTAGGAAGAGAGGAAAGTGATTGGTTCACAGTGAATGTAGGTTTGCGGCAGGGGTGTGTGATGTCTCCATGGTTGTTTAATTTGTTTATGGATGGGGTTGTTAGGGAGGTGAATGCAAGAGTTTTGGAAAGAGGGGCAAGTATGAAGTCTGTTGTGGATGAGAGAGCTTGGGAAGTGAGTCAGTTCTTGTTTGCTGATGATACAGCGCTGGTGGCTGATTCATGTGAGAAACTGCAGAAGCTGGTGACTGAGTTTGGTAAAGTGTGTGAAAGAAGAAAGTTAAGAGTAAATGTGAATAAGAGCAAGGTTATTAGGTACAGTAGGGTTGAGGGTCAAGTCAATTGGGAGGTAAGTTGAATGGAGAAAAACTGGAGGAAGTAAAGTGTTTTAGATATCTGGGAGTGGATCTGGCAGCGGATGGAACCATGGAAGCGGAAGTGGATCATAGGGTGGGGGAGGGGGAGAAAATCCTGGGAGCCTTGAAGAATGTGTGGAAGTTGAGAACATTATCTCGGAAAGCAGAAATGGGTATGTTTGAAGGAATGGTGGTTCCAACAATGTTGTATGGTTGCAAGGCGTGGGCTATGGATAGAGTTGTGCGCAGGAGGGTGGATGTGCTGGAAATGAGATGTTTGAGGACAATGTGTGGTGTGAGGTGGTTTGATTGAGTAAGTAACGTAAGGGTAACAGAGATGTGTGGAAATAAAAAGAGCGTGGTTGAGAGAGCAGAAGAGGGTGTTTTGAAATGGTTTGGGCACATGGAGAGAATGAATGAGGAAAGAGTGACCAAGAGGATATATGTGTCGGAGGTGGAGGGAATGAGGAGAAGTGGGAGACCAAATTGGAGGTGGAAAGATGGAGTGAAAAAGATTTTGTGTGATCGGGGCCTGAACATGCAGGAGGGTGAAAGGAGGGCAAGGAATAGAGTGAATTGGATCGATGTGGTATACCGGGGTTGACGTGCTGTCAGTGGATTGAATCAGGGTATGTGAAGCGTCTGGGGTAAACCATGGAAAGCTGTGTAGGTATGTATATTTGCGTGTGTGGACGTGTATGTATATACATGTGTATGGGGGTGGGTTGGGCCATTTCTTTCGTCTGCTTCCTTGCGCTACCTCGCAAATGCGGGAGACCGGAAAAAAAAAAAAAAAAAAAAAAAAAAAAAATCGTACTATTCGCCATTTCCCGCATTAGCGAGGTAGTGTTAAGAATGGAGGACTGGGCCTTTGAGGGAATATCCTCACCTGGCCCCCTTTGTTCCTTCTTTTGGAAAATTAAAAAAAAATGAGAGGGGAAGATTTCCAGCCACCCACTCCCTCCCCTTTTAGTCGCCTTCTACGACATGCAGGGAATATGTGGGAAGTATTCTTTCTCCCCTATCCCCAGGGATAATATATATATATATATATATATATATATATATATATATATATATATATATATATATTTTTTTTTTTTTTTTTTTTAATACTTTGTCGCTGTCTCCCGCGTTTGCGAGGTAGCGCAAGGAAACAGACGAAAGAAATGGCCTAACCCCCCCCATACACATGTACATACACACGTCCACACACGCAAATATACATACCTACACAGCTTTCCTTGGTTTACCCCGGACGCTTCACATGCCTTGATTCAATCCACTGACAGCACGTCAACCCCTGTATACCACTTCGCTCCAATTCACTCTATTCCTTGCCCTCCTTTCACCCTCCTGCATGTTCAGGCCCCGATCACACAAAATCCTTTTCACTCCATCTTTCCACCTCCAATTTGGTCTCCCTCTTCTCCTCGTTCCCTCCACCTCCGACACATATATCCTCTTGGTCAATCTTTCCTCACTCATTCTCTCCATGTGCCCAAACCATTTCAAAACACCCTCTTCTGCTCTCTCAACCACGCTCTTTTTATTTCCACACATCTCTCTTACCCTTATGTTACTTACTCGATCAAACCACCTCACACCACACATTGTCCTCAAACATCTCATTTCCAGCACATCCATCCTCCTGCGCACAACTCTATCCATAGCCCACGCCTCGCAACCATACAACATTGTTGGAACTACTATTCCTTCAAACATACCCATTTTTGCTTTCCGGGATAATGTTCTCGACTTCCACACATTTTTCAAGGCTCCCAAAATTTTCGCCCCCTCCCCCACCCTATGATCCACTTCCGCTTCCATGGTTCCATCCGCTGACAGATCCACTCCCAGATATCTAAAACACTTCACTTCCTCCAGTTTTTCTCCATTCAAACTCACCTCCCAATTGACTTGACCCTCAACCCTACTGTACCTAATAACCTTGCTCTTATTCACATTTACTCTTAACTTTCTTCTTCCACACACTTTACCAAACTCCGTCACCAGCTTCTGCAGTTTCTCACATGAATCCGCCACCAGCGCTGTATCATCAGCGAACAACAACTGACTCACTTCCCAAGCTCTCTCATCCCCAACAGACTTCATACTTTTTTTTTGCTTTGTCGCTGTCTCCCGCGTTTGCGAGGTAGGGCAAGGAAACAGACGAAAGAAATGGCCCAACCCACCCCCATACACATGTATATACATACACGTCCACACACACAAATATACATACCTACACAGCTTTCCATGGTTTACCCCAGATGCTTCACATGCCCTGATTCAATCCACTGACAGCACGTCAACCCCAGTATACCACATCGATCCAATTCACTCTATTCCTTGCCCTCCTTTCACCCTCCTGCATGTTCAGGCCCCGATCACACAAAATCTTTTTCACTCCATCTTTCCACCTCCAATTTGGTCTCCCACTTCTCCTCGTTCCCTCCACCTCCGACACATATATCCTCTTGGTCAATCTTTCCTCACTCATTCTCTCCATGTGCCCAAACCATTTCAAAACACCCTCTTCTGCTCTCTCAACCGCGCTCTTTTTATTTCCACACATCTCTCTTACCCTTACGTTACTTACTCGATCAAACCACCTCACACCACACATTGTCCTCAAACATCTCATTTCCAGCACATCCACCCTCCTGCACACAACTCTATCCATAGCCCACGCCTCGCAACCATACAACATTGTTGGAACCACTATTCCTTCAAACATACCCATTTTTGCTTTCTGAGATAATGTTCTCGACTTTCACACATTCTTCAAGGCTCCCAGGATTTTCGCCCCCTCCCCCACCCTATGATTCACTTCCGCTTCCATGGTTCCATCCGCTGCCAGATCCACTCCCAGATATCTAAAACACTTTACTTCCTCCAGTTTTTCTCCATTCAACTTACCTCCCAATTGACTTGACCCTCAACCCTACTGTACCTAATAACCTTGCTCTTATTCACATTTACTCTTAACTTTCTTCTTTCACACACTTTACCAAACTCAGTCACCAGCTTCTGCAGTTTCTCACATGAATCAGCCACCAGCGCTGTATCATCAGCGTACAACAACTGAGTCACTTCCCAAGCTCTCTCATCCACAACAGACTTCATACTTGCCCCTCTTTCCAAAACTCTTGCATTCACCTCCCTAACAACCCCATCCATAAACAAATTAAACAACCATGGAGACATCACACACCCCTGCCGCAAACCTACATTCACTGTGAACCAATCACTTTCCTCTCTTCCTACACGTACACATGCCTTACATCCTCGATCAAAACTTTTCACTGCGTCAAACAACTTGCCTCCCACACCATATTTTCTTAATACCTTCCACAGAGCATCTCTATCAACTCTATCATATGCCTTTTCCAGATCCATAAATGCTACATACAAATCCATTTGCTTTTCTAAGTATTTCGCACATACATTCTTCAAAGCAAACACCTGATCCACACATCCTCTACCACTTCTGAAACCACACTGTACATGCCTTCAACCTCTCAATCAATACCCTCCCATATAATTTACCAGGAATACTCAACAAACTTATACCTCTGTAATTTGAGCACTCACTCTTATCCCCTTTGCCTTTGTACAATGGCACTATGCACGCATTCCGCCAATCCTTGTAGACTCAGATTGGGGTGTCTAAATGTGTGTGGATGTAACCAAGATGTGAAAAAAGGAGAAATAGGTAGTATGTTTGAGGAAAGGAACCTGGATGTTTTGGCTCTGAGTGAAACGAAGCTCAAGGGTAAAGGGGAAGAGTGGTTTGGGAATGTCTTGGGAGTAAAGTCAAGGGTTAGTGAGGGGACAAGAGCAAGGGAAGGAGTAGCAGTACTCCTGAAACAGGAGTTGTGGGAGTACGTGATAGAATGTAAGAAAGTAAATTCTCGAATAATATGGGTAAAACTGAAAGTTGATGGAGAGAGATGGGTGATTATTGGTGCATATGCACCTGGGCATGAGAAGAAAGATCATGAGAGGCAAGTGTTTTGGGAGCAGCTGAATGAGTGTGTTAGTGGTTTTGATGCACGAGACTGATGGGTGATTTGAATGCAAAGGTGAGTAATGTGGCAGTTGAGGGAATAATTGGTATACATGGGGTGTTCGGTGTTGTAAATGGAAATGGTGAAGAGCTTGTAGATTTATGTGGTGAAAAAGGACTGGTGATTGGGAATACCTGGTTTAAAAAGCGAGATATACATAAGTATACTTATGTAAGTAGGAGAGATGGCCAGAGAGCGTTATTGGATTACGTGTTAATTGACAGGCGCGCGAAAGAGAGACTTTTGTATGTTAATGTGCTGAGAGGTGCAACTGGAGGGATGTCTGATCATTATCTTGTGGAGGCTAAGGTGAAGATTTGTATGGGTTTTCAGAAAAGAAGAGTGAATGTTGGGGTGAAGAGGGTGGTGAGAGTAAGTGAGCTTGGGAAGGAGACTTGTGTGAGGAAGTACCAGGAGAGACTGAGTACAGAATGGAAATAGGTGAGAACAATGGAAGTAAGGGGAGTGGGTGGAGGAATGGGATGTATTTAGGGAATCAGTGATGGATTGTGCAAAAGATGCTTGTGGCATGAGAAGCATGGGAGGTGGGTTGATTAGAAAGGGTAGTGAGTGGTGGGATGAAGTAAGATTATTAGTGAAAGAGAAGAGAGAGGCATTTGGACAATTTTTGCAGGGAAAAAATGCAATTGAGTGGGAGATGTATAAAAGAAAGAGACAGGAGGTCAAGAGAAAGGTGCAAGAGGTGAAAAAGAGGGCAAATGAGAGTTGGGGTGAGAGAGTATCATTAAATTTTAGGGAGAATAAAAAGATGTTCTGGAAGGAGGTAAATAAAGTGTGTAAGATAAGGGAGCAAATGGGAACTTCAGTGAAGGGCGCTAATGGGGAGGTGATAACAAGTAGTGGTGATGTGAGAAGGAGATGGAGTAAGTATTTTGAAGGTTTGTTGAATGTGTTTGATGATAGAGTGGCAGATATAGGGTGTTTTGGTCGAGGTGGTGTGCAAAGTGAGAGGGTTAGGGAAAATGATTTGGTAAACAGAGAAGAGGTAGTAAAAGCTTTGCGGAAGATGAAAGCCGGCAAGGCAGCAGGTTTGGATGGTATTGCAGTGGAATCTATTAAAAAAGGGGGTGACTGTATTGTGGACTGGTTGGTAAGGTTATTTAATGTATGTATGACTCATGGTGAGGTGCCTGAGGATTAATGATTCATACAATACAAACAACTATCTGATTCTGCTAGCCTTGAGACGTTTGTCATATTTCTTTTGTCATCTTTTTTAACAAATTTCTGGGTGATAATATTCACATTGCTTGCATATATATTTTTTGATCAATTATACTCATGTTCATCACAGTGCCTCTACAGTATTTTCTGCATGTACTGTTACCCTTCACCATATCTGCTGCCGTCCCATCATTTTTTTCAGTCTTCTTACCCGTCATCCTTAAGCTTTGTTCTTGTGGTTTTACTACTTGAAATTTCATGCCTATTAATGTCTTTTATATGACTCAATCAAATTTTCTCCACATTTACTCAACTCTTGTGTTTTTATTAACATTTTCACATTTCTCTTGTCCATATTCAGTTGCAAGTAAAATGAAGGGAAGACAATGGGAAAACAAGATGACCAGAAAAAATGACAAAAATACGTGGATATTACATGCAAATGGAGGAAGAGAACTTAATGGATTCTATGAAGTTAAATATAAGAAAATCTGTCAAATTCATTTTCATCTGAATGATCTTTTTCCTTTCTTGCCTATTTTGAACACTTAGCATGTCTCTCCTTTTTGTTTGCATCTTTTACAGTGCCACAAATAACCACTTCATAGTAATTTTTTCCCCATTCCACATTCTATGCAACTCACATTACCTGCATTTGCTACATTTCGTATGAAGACAATTATAAATTTTTCATACCATAATGAGATAGCTGGTAAATGGGGAGTGCCTGGAGGAAATGAGAATGGAAGCTATTTTGTGGATATTTGTGCTGAGAGAGGTTTATTCCTTGCAAACACCTTTTTCCAGCAAACGATGATCCACAGATATACATGGATGAGGAATGTTATAAGGGAGTAGCAAAAGGCTTTGATTGACTATGTGGCAGTGGTTGAAAGATTGAGAACAGCTGTGCTGCATGCTAGAGCTGAGAGGATTCTTTGAAGACAGACCATTTTGCAGTTCTTGTGTTGGATGAGGATCAGGGAGAAATGGAGGTATGGTGTAAGGAAGAATGGACAGGTAAAAGTGTTGGCAAGCAAGGTGAATCAGGAAAAGTACAGGGAAAAATATGAAAGGAAGGTAACTGATGGCTTAGATGGAAGTGCAGAGAATGTAGGAATGCAGTTATATGTGAATGAGGTGTTAAAAATGCTCAGAAAAATACTGGTAAAGGCTGTAGAAGCAACAGTTGGACACAAAGTGGTGAGAACTGGAATAAAAAGGGCAATGCATGGTGGACAGAAGAGATTAGAAATGCTGTGGAAGAGAAGAAAAAGGCATATGGTAGAAAGCTCAATAGGAATATACCAGTGGAAGTTCAGCAAAGGACGAGGGAAGAATACAAAATATCTAAATGGAATGTTAAGATGCTGTTAAGAAAGAGTAGATGAAGATTTTGGAAGAAAGTTAAGTGAAAAGTTTTGGGATAATAAGAAACTAAACTGGAAGGAGGTGAAAAAGGAAAGAGGTGGATGTAAGAGTTGAAATGATGATGCAAGAAGGAAAGGGAATTGCTGATTCAAAAGGAGAAAGTACAAAAAAGATGGAAAGAGTAATTTGAAGAACTGATGAATATGGGAGAAGGGGAGGGAGCAGTTGTTACATGCATGAGTATGGCAGAGGGCCTATAGCAAAGAGGAAGAAGGGCAATAATGAGGCTGTAGGTAGAAAAGGCACCTGAGGGAGGGAAGAGGATACAAGCACAGGGGCCTATAGCAAAGAGGGAGAAGGGCAATAACGAGGCTGTAGGTAGAAAAGGCACCTGGATTGGATGGGATTATGGCTGAAATGCTGAAGTATGAGGAGAAAGTGTGATAGAGTGGATGCATCTTACATGTAATTTAGCATGGAAACAGGAGGTCCTTTATTCAAAGGAAAAAGTGCAAAGGATGTATGTAATAATTATAGGAGAATTAGTCGGTTAGGTATACCAGGAAAAGTGTATGTAAAAATACTAACTGATAGAGTGATGGATGTGACTGAATTCAGTATAAGTAAAGAGCAAAGGGTTTTTAGGAAAGGAGGGGGATGAGTGGATCAGATTTTTGTTGTAAAGATGATCATGGAAAAGTATTTAGCAAATGGTAAGAAGTTGTATATGGCTTTTATGGATCTGGAGAAAGTGTATGACAGAGTCAAGTGGAATGCTTTGTGAGATGTGTTAAAGATATATGGTATTGAGGGAAAACTATTGGATGTACGTGTAAAAGCCTTCTATAAAGGAGCAAATGCATTTGTAAGAGTGGATGGAGAGCTGAGTGAAAGTTCAGGGATACATGTAGGTGTGAGGCAAGGCTGTGTGATGTCACCATGGCTTTTCAATATATATATATATATTTTTTTTTGCTTTGTCGCTGTCTCCCGCGTTTGCAAGGTAGCGCAAGGAAACAGACGAAAGAAATGGCCCAACCCACCCCCATACACATGTATATACATACACGTCCACACATGCAAATATACATACCTACACAGCTTTCCATGGTTTACCCCAGACGCTTCACATGCCCTGATTTAATCCACTGACAGCACGTCAAACCCGGTATACCACATCGATCCAATTCACTCTATTCCTTGCCCTCCTTTCATCCTCCTGCATGTTCAGGTCCTGATCACACAAAATCTTTTTCACTCCATCTTTCCACCTCCAATTTGGTCTCCCACTTCTCCTCGTTCCCTCCACCTCCGACACATATATCCTCTTGGTCAATCTTTCCTCACTCATTCTCTCCATGTGCCCAAACCATTTCAAAACACCCTCTTCTGCTCTCTCAACTACGCTCTTTTTATTTCCACACATCTCTCTTACCCTTACGTTACTTACTCGATCAAACCAGCTCACACCACACATTGTCCTCAAACATCTCATTTCCAGCACATCCACCCTCCTGTGCACAACTCTATCCATAACCCACGCCTCGCAACCATACAACATTGTTGGAACCACTATTCCTTCAAACATACCCATTTTTGCTTTTCGAGATAATGTTCTCGACTTCCACACATTCTTCAAGGCTCCTAGGATTTTTGCCCCCTCCCCCACCCTATGATCCACTTCCGCTTCCATGGTTCCATCCGCTGCCAGATCCACTCCCAGATATCTAAAACACTTTACTTCCTCCAGTTTTTCTCCATTCAAACTTACCTCCCAATTGACTTGACCCTCAACCCTACTGTACCTAATAACCTTGCTCTTATTCACATTTACTCTTAACTTTCTTCTTTCACACACTTTACCAAACTCAGTCACCAGCTTCTGCAGTTTCTCACATGAATCAGCCACCAGCGCTGTATCATCAGCGAACAACAACTGACTCACTTCCCAAGCTCTCTCATCCCCAACAAACTTCATACTTGCCCCTCTTTCCAAAACTCTTGCATTTACCTCCCTAACAACCTCATCCATAAACAAATTAATATATATATATTATCCCTGGGGATAGGGGAGAAAGAATACTTCCCACGTATTACCTGCGTGTCGTAGAAGGCGACTAAAAGGGAAGGGAGCGGGTGGCTGGAAATCCTCCCCTTTCGTTTTTTTTTTTAATTTTCCAAAAGAAGGAACAGAGAAGGGGGCCAGGTGAGGATATTCCCTCTAAGGCCCAGTCCTCTGTTGATAACGCTACCTCGCTAATGCGGGAAATGGCGAATAGTACGAAAGAAAAAAAAAGAAAAAGATATATATATATATATATATATATATATATATATATATATATATATATATATATATATATATATATATATATATATATTAGTTATTAGGTACTGGAGGGATGTCTGATCATTATCTTGTGGAGGCTAAGGTGAAGATTTGTATGGGTTTTCAGAAAAGAAGAGTGAATGTTGGGGTGAAGAGGGTGGTGAGAGTAAGCGAGCTTGGGAAGGAGACTTGTGTGAGGAAGTACCAGGAGAGACTGAGTACAGAATGGAAATAGGCGAGAACAATGGAAGTAATGGGAGTGGGGGAGGAATGGGATGTATGTAGGGAATCAGTGATGGATTGCGCAAAAGATGCTTGTGGCATGAGAAGCGTGGGAGGTGGGTTGATTAGAAAGGGTAGTGAGTGTTGGGATGAAGAAGTAAGATTATTAGTGAAAGAGAAGAGAGAGGCATTTGGACGATTTTTGCAGGGAAAAAATGCAATTGAGTGGGAAATGTATAAAAGAAAGAGACAGGAGGTCAAGAGAAAGGTGCAAGAGGTGAAAAAGAGGGCAAATGTGAGTTGGGGTGAGAGAGTATCATTAAATTTTAGGGAAAATAAAAAGATGTTCTGGAAGGAGGTAAATAAAGTGCATAAGACAAGGTAGCAAACGGGAACTTCAGTGAAGGGCGCTAATGGGGAGGTGATAACAAGTAGTGGTGATGTGAGAAGGAGATGGAGTGAGTATTTTGAAGGTTTGTTGAATGTGTTTGATGATAGAGTGGCAGATATAGGGTGCCTTGGTCGAGGTGGTGTGCAAAGTGAGAGGGTTGGGGAAAATGATTTGGTAAACAAAGAAGAGGTAGTAAAAGCTTTGCAGAAGATGAAAGCCGGCAAGGCAGCAGGTTTGGATGGTATTGCAGTGGAATTTATTAAAAAAAAAAGGGTGACTGTATTGTTGACTGGTTGGTAAGGATATTTAATGTATGTATGACTCATGATTGTTGACTGGTTGGTAAGGTTATTTAATGTATGTATGACTCATGGTCAGGTGCCTGAGGATTGGCGGAATGCGTGCATAGTGCCATTGTACAAAGGCAAAGGGGATAAGAGTGAGTGCTCAAACTACAGAGGTATAAGTTTGTTGAGTATTCCTGGTAAATTATATGGGAGGGTATTGATTGAGAGGGTGAAGGCATGTACAGAGCATC